>NW_026067924.1:26310545-26324012 GCF_014885135.2 Alexandromys fortis | reverse complement strand
ATGCAAATGGATGGAAATAGAAAACACTATCCTGAGTGAGGTAACCCAGACCCAAAAAGATGAACTTGGGATGTACTCACTCATAATTGGTTTCTAGAGATAAATAAAGGTCAGTGAGTCTATAATTTGATCTCCTAAAGAAGCTAAATAAGAAGGTGATCCCAAAGAATAACATATAGCTATCCTCCTGATTATGGGAAGTAGACAAGATTGTTATTTTTTTTTATAGAGAAATCTCTCTGTATCTGAGACTGTGTGGCTCAGACTGCCTTCAAACTTGCAACAGTCCCCTTGCCCAAGGGCTGGATAGCAGTGTATCACACCTGATTCCTACGTTGCTGTTTTGTTTAAATCCCTAGCACCGACTACGGTGCCTTATAGAGTGACAGAGCAAGCACTTAGCATGGCGGCATTTACCCAGAGAACAGAAGGGCTATTTTCTGGTTCTGCATGGTGCCCTTTTCAGTGCATCCAGGCAGTAAAGATTGCTTTGATTACTCACATTGAGTGCATGGTAGGAGAATTTACTAACTGTGATTCAAAGAGTGACAAGGCCTTAGAGAAACATGGTATGACTATAGATTTGTTTCCCCATTAAGCAGATACTATGGATGAGAGAGAGAGAGAGAGAGAGAGAGAGAGAGAGAGAGAGAGAATACATGTACACACACATATCTGTATATATTTTGTATTCTAGAGTAACTCTACAACTGGGATGAATTCAGTGAAGCAGTTCCATTAATACAGCCTTTCCCTGGATAGAACTTCTGACAGTGAAATGACACTTGATAATTAAAGGAATCTGCTTCCTTCTTTCTTTTATCTCTTCCGCCGAAGTGTTGAAAAATGGGTTGGATTTCCTTCCTTGTGTTCTTTACTGGTTCTGTTTATAAATTAGCACTGCAGTGGCATGCTACTTCACATATAACTTGTCACATATTTTAAGCCATCATGTCTGATACAGCTTTCTATGCTTCCTTGATTTCTCAGATGTCGACTTGGTTATCAAGTTCTCAGAAAAACAATGTTTTTGTTTGATGCGATCTGTGGTGTTTCAGAATCTGCCACCTTGCGTATTGTACATGATCTAGTCTGAGATGGGAAGAGGGAAGGGATTACAAAGAAAGAGCTTCACCATCTTCCATACTACAGAGAGAGAGTTTGACTGCCATTTCATTGCGGAATGGTCATATATAATAAGGACCTGAGGGTCAGCGAGAAGGTTAAGGTTTTACTTCCAAAACTCCCTAACATGGTTTTCAGCACATTTTTTCACTTCGGAGCCACTATTATTTAAACATGGGATTCCATGCTTGTAAAGTATAGACACCTGTATATCATGGACAGGTGCTGCAAGAGTCCCTGAACTTCAGGAAATAATAAGGCCAAGACTCCACTGCAGAGGTGGGCATGAAGCCTCTACCTTCTTTATCTGCCTGCAGGCAGTTTTATGGACACAAGAATCCCTGTTTGTATAATCTGCTTTTCATATCCAAAGGTTTTTTGTTTTCATTGCTGGAGTTACAAGGAGGGTCAAGAAGTTTTGAGTGTGGTTTATTTGTTCAAAATGGAAGCTCTCTGAGTGTAGTGACTTATGCATGTAATCCACACAATCAGAAGGTTGAGGTAGAAGGATTGCCACAGTTAAAAGCCTGTTAAGGCTTTGTAGTGAGTTCCAGGCTGCCTTAGGTAACACATGTGAGACCATGCCTAACACCCACCCATTACCCACACACCCTCACAAAAGGAGGGGAGTAGGAATACTAATGGGAACATCAGCACCTACCTTTCCAGAACAATGTGACTCATACTTGCTATAGTTGTCACTGTCTCTAAAAGTATGCTTGAAGCATTTATTTTGAATTACCATAAATTTAATATGGGCATGTTGTCCCTCAGATGTCACTGGATGCTGGATATTCAGACACTTATTTTCTTACTGCCTTTCTGTCTTTCAGATGTCTCATGCAGCCACCAGTGCCTTTTGCCGTTCTATTAAGCTGCAGTGTGAACTTTACCCTTCTAGAGAAGTGGCCATCTGCTTGGACCCTTACTGTGGGCTTGGATTTGTCCTCTGGTGTCTCTGCAGGTAAGAGTCTTCCTTAACATCCTTAAACTGATTATTTTTGGTTTTGTTTTTCGAAGAAAAGAAGCCTTATACCTTCCTTTCTGGATCTTTGGCTTATGCAGCTGAGTATAAAAACTCTGACCCTGTGCTTCTCACTGAGGCCCCATCTCAGAACCAGAGTGTAGTAACTCTGGCACTTTTCCTTTCTACAGTATTTGGTTGGCACTTTAAGAAAGAATCCAGTGGGTAGACTGCATTTGCTAAGGTGTAGGCCAGTGTCTGCTGCAGGTTAATGTTTCTTACCATCAGGAGACTATCAGATTTGAGTCTGAAGCCCTTAACCCTGGAGTCATGCCTTCAGGAAGTTATCAAAGTTCTCACCTCTGCTGATCTTTTCCCTAATTTTACTCAGTGGTAGCCTTGGACTGTGGAGGAGTACAGAAGCGAGGCTATGAAGCTGAACTCAGCTTTCTGGTCATTGTACTCTGTCCTACTACCAGCTTGGTGCTGGCCCTTAGAAAATGCTCAGCAAATACTTACAGAGTGAATGAATGATAGAATGGAATATATAAATGACTCTCTCCTGACTCTTTTTCCCCTGAATATATCTTTTCTGTACACATTTTTTAAAAATACAGAAAAATATATACAAAAGTAAGTATGATGCCACACACCGGTAAGTACAGCACTTAGAAGGTAAAGAAAGGAGGATCAGGAGTTCATCTCAAGCCTCAGCTATGTTGCAGGAGGAGGATCAGGAGCTCAGGCCAGCTTTGGCATCGTAGCTTGTTTGAAACCTGTTTGGAGACATAAGAGCTTTTCTCAGAAAAGAAAACTGAAAAAATGTATCTGTTAACAGTACTACTTAATGGGGCCTCAGTTAAGTATCCAGGATTAGCAGGAGGGCACAGAGTCTTCCAGAGTGTATTTTCTAGTGTAGCATACTTTCTACCTAGCATTTTCTAGTACGTATAAGTGTATAAAATATACTAACCTAGGTACTTAGGTTTCTGACCCATCTTTTGTGACTATCAACAAGTTCTCAGTTTTTTTCTTGTAATTTTCTATATACTGTTTTTGTTGTTGTTGTTGTTGTTTGTTTGCTGTATATTATTTTGTGTTATTTTGTGTAACTTTTGTGTTATTTGTGTTTCAATACAAGTACAAATTTTTATGCATGATGTTTATGCTTATAAATTTCATAAATATCATTAGTACTGTAGTATAATTGAGGTTGTATTATGTGTAA
Organism: Alexandromys fortis; assembly: GCF_014885135.2. NCBI lineage: Eukaryota > Metazoa > Chordata > Mammalia > Rodentia > Cricetidae > Alexandromys > Alexandromys fortis. The sequence goes on along the minus strand of NW_026067924.1, from coordinate 26,320,695 downwards.
TTTCTCATTTTTTATTATTAGTCATTGATGGTTCTTTTCTTACAAATTTTAGTGTATTCATAGTATTTAATATTAAGTTAATATTTAATTATTCTACTGAAACCTAGATATGTATGTTTCAAAAACACATCGTATTGAGACAATTCAGATTTTTGAAAAAGCAAATAGAATTGAAACAATGGCATGCGTAATGGTTTTCTGTGGGCCTCAATACAGATGGGATTACATTGAGGTTTTTTTTAGCCCTTGGGAGAGAATTCAGAATATTCCATTCTATCAGTTGGGCCCATGTGCCTGAAGCCATCTGTGTCAGCTAAGCAAGAAGATAGAGTCTGTTCTGAACATTGTCTCTCTATGAGGACTATATTCATTTAACAAAGGACTCATCAACATATAGTCAGTAATGGAAGACTTTTTGATTCTGCAAACTTATCAGGCCTCATCCCCACAACATCCTCAAAGAATGGGCTTGTTCCAAGAGAATATGTTCTGGATTTGAATGATCTTCAAGGGGTTGTCTGTGATGTTGCGATAGCAAGGAGCCTTTATTAACAGATATTCTTTCAGATCCACTCACAAGGCTCACAGCTAAAGTTTTCTGGGCTGGGGGATGGCTCAGTTGGTAACATATAGAAGACATGAGTTTGATTCCAAGAACCCAAATTAAAAAGAACTAGATTTGGTGGTACGTACTAATAATCTCACCACTAAGGACTGGGGAGGTAGCGGCAGGTTGTTTCTTGGTGTTCATTGATCAGCCACCCTAGCCTCCTTGGCAAGTTCTAGGCTAATGAGAGCCTGTCTCAAAAACAACCCCAAGGTGAATGGTGCTTAAGGAACAGTAGCTGAGCTTGTCCTCTTACTTCCATACATATGTGCACACATAAAAATCTTCAATGTTTTGTTGATCTGAAACAGTAAAGGCAACTGTGTAAATATAAACAAAACAAGATATGTAACTTCTATTTTTCAGAAACTTGTGCAAATAGATCACAAAAGGGTTTGCTTTAAAAAAAATCTATGTGGGGTCATAGATGCACAATCACTAATAAGAGTTATAAAGAATGAGAAGTTTCCACTCTTCATTCAAGTCAGCATCTGTGACTAGGCACTGTCCAAAATCTTTTAAAGTGTCTGTATAAGTATGCAGGCAGGGAGGGTGTCAGAATGAAGGAGCAGGGCATTGTGGGTATGAAAGCTTAGGTGGTGGGAGAAGAGTATTCCCATGGTGAGGTGACTTGTGCTGGCTTTGATAATGAAGTGATAGGAGGAAGAATAGGGAACTTGGCAGCAGTGGAGGAGAATGCTTTTTGCAAGGAGACTAAGAATAAATATAAATGGTTAAAATGAAGAAACTGGCTTTTGGCTATAGGTGCAGAAAGTACAGTTAACTCTGGTATTGCATTCAGGTTTGTGTGTTAGTGTGAATTTGTGTTTTCCGACATGCATCGAGTAGATTTTAAAATGTGGGTGTAGGAGGCTCAATGGGTAGAAGTATTTTCTCTAAAAGCATGACCTGAATTTAAATCTCCAGCACCTACATAAAAAGCTTGTCATGGGTATGTGTGTCTGTAACCCTGGCATTAGTGCATGGAGAGGAATGAATTCCACAACCTTATTAGCTATTCTGTCTAGGTAAAAATGTCCACTTCCATCCAGTTCAGTGAGAGAGCTTTGAGAAAAGCAGTAAGGCAGACAGTGGTAGAGGAAGACGTCTAATACTTTGTTCTAAATTTGGCATGAGTGTGCACATACACACACCTGCACATTCCCATCCATGTACCACATGTCCACATGCATGTGCGCACATGCACAGAGAGAGAGAGGAAGGGTGGGAGGGAGGGAGGGAGGCAGGCAAAGAGAGAAGTATGATTGTCCTCTGTTCATGGATGAATGTATCTTATGCATTCCTCAGCTCTCTTTGAAAGGACCTGAGAACAGCTATACTCCAGTAGCAGTTAGCATAGCTTTTAACCCCATTTCACCTTATAAATAACTCATTCCTATAAAACGCACTTAAACCTCTTTCAAGAAACAGCTTACTTCCAAGCTGGGATGAAATATGTGCAAAATGACCCTGAAATATTATTAAGGAACAACCAAAGATTTGTGAGGTCATGTGAAATTGAGAGATATTTTGAAAGGGTCCCCTCTGGGAGAACTGGGGACAAATTGTGCATCAAAATAACAGTTGTAACAGATAACATTTTAAGTCAAATAGGAAACTCTCCAATTACTGAGATTTAATAAGGTGAGCAAATTGAAAAGTTGGTGAATAAGAATTTATAAAATAGTTTCCCACAAAACAGGTATTCATTGCAAAGGGCAAAAGAGAAATTTCACAGTCAAGAATCCTCAGGGAAGGAATCGGAGGGATTGTGGTCAGCAGCAGTGGGTGAAGTCCTGCTCCACATAATGTGCTGCACAGGAAAGCAGATTCATTCTTGCCAAAGCTGATCAACCTTACCCAATCCTGTGAAAACATCAGGCACCTATACTGAGGAACACAAATGCCTTTCAGCTTTACAAGTTATGGTGTCTTGAGAGTAAATGAACCTTTAAGGTTCATCTGCTTCAGGCAGAAAGAACCTGAGAGAGGATAGTGTAAGTGATGTGGGAATCTGAGCTAGATCCATCACTGCAAAACTTGTAATCAGGACAGCTGGTGAAGCTGAATAAGCTATGAGTTTGCATTGAAGAAATGTATCTGTTTTCAGATTTTGACAGTTTAATTGGTTTATGGAGGAAATTATTCTTGGTTGCTGGAAACCCTCCCATATTTCCTCCCCCATTGATATTACTTGAGGTTTATAAGGCATGAAGTTTCTAACTCAATATCAAATTAAGTAAAGGAAAATGGTATATTGACTGTATTTGACACCTGTCTATGACTTAGTTGCTGTTTGAAAGTTAAGAAAAATGTAAATATAAATGGAATATCTATCTATAGATGGATATATAGAAATATTTATCCTAAAACAACTTTCAGTCGTGGAATTGAATATTATATTGAAATTAATTGGTAAATTGAATTTGATAAATTGATAAATGATTAATCCATTGATAAGTTGGAATTGTTTTAAATATTTTCTAAAGTTATACATATTGTTTCAAAGTGTATATAGAGAGATGCTGGAATGAAGCTCAGTGGAAGAGGACTCAACCAGAATATTGCAAAGCCCTCAGGTTACTGTACCTACTCAAAAAAAAGTATATCAGATGCTCATATGTATGAGTTAGAATGTTTAATGAAAATATTAATTTTACTAGAATGGATCTGTTGATTGAGTATAATCTCCACCAACCCTTAGCAGCCTTTTTTGTAGAAATGGAGAAAGCTGATCCTGGAAACAATGCTAAGGACTCCTAGTAGCCAACATGATCTTGTAATAGAATAGAGAAAATGTGGAATATGATCACAGTACAGTGATACTTGTGATGAAGATGTCATAATGAAGCACTTATTTTGCATGATAGCTAAAAATATAAAGGTAGCATACCATATCTTGTACTGGGAGGGGACTACTTGTTCATCCCTGCCACCCAGAATCAAAATAACCACACAGAAATTATATTAATTAAAACACACAGCTTGGTCCATTAGCTCTAGCTTCTTGTTGGCTAACTCTTATATTAATTTATCCCATTTCTATTAATCTGTATATGGCCATGTGGGAGTGGTTTACCGGCAAAGAGTCGCATGTCTGACTCTAGCAGCTCCATGGCGTCTCTCTGACTCTGCCTTCTTCCTCCCAGCACTCCGTTTAGTTCCCCCCCCCCCCCCCCCCCCCCCCCCCCCCCCCCCCCCCCCCCCCCCCCNGCCAACGCAGTTTCTTTATTCATTAGTGGTGATCACAGCACATAGAGGGAACTCCCATATCAATACCTCTCTTTGCTTTTGATTTTTTGTTTGTTTGTTTATTTTGTTTTGAGTCAGATTTTCTCTATATAAAATTCCTGTCTGTTATGGAACTATCTCTGTAGACCAAGCCTTGAACTCACAGAGATCCTTCTGCCTCTGCTTCCCGAGTGCTGGGAGTAAAGGCGTATGACACCACTGCCTGGCATCATACCATACTTCTTGATTTTACAATTTAGAGCAAAACTGCAGTAATGAAAAAAAAATTAGACAGTGGCCTACAGATGAATGTAGATGTTGAGTAGTTGGTTGGGTGAGTGGGTAGATAAATAAATACCGACAAAATAGAAATAGAGAGATAATCAATGAGAAAGAATTGAGGAACCAGAAATAAACTCTTACATTTACAATCAATTGGGTTTTAAACCTGAGTGCCAAAGAATTCAGTAAGAAGATAGTCTCTTTAATAGGTAATATTGAGAAAAGTTGGCCTTTTATAAGCAAATTGGTTTTTTTTTAATCCTTACATAACAGACATAAGTGAATCTTAATTATTTTGTTTGGTTAATTTCTTTTTTTGCTTTTTGAGATAGGGTCTTGCTTTTGGTCTAGACTATTATGCCCAAGTCATGAGCTCCCCAGAGACCACCAGGTATCCAAGTTCATATGAAAAAGCAAAGAGCCTTTATAGCAAGCTTGAGCTTGGGCTTTCTGTCCATTCTGACACAGTGGTTGGATCAGGGAGAACCTTGAGCTCCGTTATGGTAGTGTTTTTAAGGAGTAAAGGATGTGGGGGGTAGGGAAATTCTGGATTCAGATGTGGCTTCAACTCCTGTTTGGTCGAGTCTTGTCAAACAGGGATTGGTACTGTCATTGCTGCAAGAAAATTGGCAACCAGTATACAAGTTAGGTAAGCTATCTTTAACAGTCTAGAACATCTGGTACTTGTTTGTCTCAATTTTAATTGGTCCCCTGCAGTGTACAGTTTGTGGTTTTCCTAGTTATTTATTGGTTAGTGTGATCCCAGTATTGTTAGCCTGCAGCCTGTCGTGCACTAATGTTAAGTTAGGCCTTCTCACAGACTAGACATCTTCCTGCTTCAACCACTAAATATTGCAGACATATACGGATGGGGATCATAAATATTCATATAAGAGCAAAAAAGTCTAAACATTTTAGAGGAAAACAGATTAAATCTTTATAGTATGGAGGTAGGCAGAGAAATATTATTAAATATTATGCCAAATGCATGATACATGAATATTGATAAATTGGACTTCAACAAACCTAAAGCTTTTGCATATCAAAAGACACAGTTGTGAAGTTTTTGCCTTGTAAAAAAAACTGCAGTCTGGGAAGCATATTTGCAAATTATCTCATGTAGACCTTTAAGCGACTTTAATAAACTCTCAAAAACTTAAAATGAGACAAACAACATTTATATATGGATATGATCCTTCATAGGTACTATACCAAAAGAATGCATGTAGAAAGGCCAGTATGTACATTTAAAAGATGTTTAGCATTAATTAGGAAAATGCAAGTTAAAACTGCAGTGACATATACTTTATACACACTAAAACATACATAAGTTAAAGGCAAGGGTGGGGCACAAAACTTATGTTTTTCTGATTTAAGATATATATTATAAAGTTACATAACTACTAATGTGGGCAATTGCAATTCTCATATATTCTTGATGGAAATGTAAGCCAGGGGAATCACAGTTATCACTGTATAAATGTTGGAACGTGATGTACCCTGTGATCAAGTAGCTCCATTGTTAGGCATCTACCAGGAGATGGGAAAGTTGACAATCCAGAGGAACACTTGATGCCATCACTCCCAAGAGGCTTAGTCAAAACCTAGACACTTCTCTGCCTGAGTGAACCGTGGTGTAGATGGCCTTCAGAAGCTTTAAGGTTAAGGAATGCCCAATAAAGAGACCATATACTACATGATTAAATTGTATGAAATCATAGAAATAACATATTCATAGCCATAAAATAGTTGGCTGGGCAACGTTTAGAGGCAGAGTTGGCTATACATGGATGGATGTAAGGATGGCTTTTAGAGTAATGTGAATTGTGAATGGTCCACAGAGCACTGTGGAGACAGCTGTATGACTCACCAGTTACTGAGAATCATTTCGTTCTGTGTTTAATTAACATGGGTAAGTTTTGTGTTAGGCAAAGCATACACAAATTAATCTGGTTTATGGATTGGTTGTTTGGTTGTTTTTTTTTATTTTTTATAAAGTTTTCATACAATACATTCCGATTACACTTCTCCCCTACCCCCAAACCTCCCAGATCCTTCTTACCTCCCTACCCACCCAACTCTATACCCTCTTTGTCTTTCAAAAAAAAAAAAAAACCAAAACCACAAAACAAACATTAAGAACATAACAGAAAAACAGAAACCAAAATATATAAGCAGAAGACCAGTAAGATTTCCCCCCCTCAAAAAATGAAAGAACAAAAAAGAAAAGCCCAAACACAACAAAATGAGACAGAAAGTCTAAAAAACTACCCTTGAGTTCATTTTGTTATGGTTTACTACTCCTGGGCAGGGAGCCTACCCTGAAGTGTGGTTAGTATACCAAGTGAGGCTTCACTGAAGAAAACTCATTTCTCCTTTGCCAGCAAGTATCAATTATAGACAGCTTCTTGGTTGGGAGTGTTTACGTATTTTGAGACAGTCTTGCTATAGATCATGCAAGACTCAAAATTTAGGAGATCTTTTTCTCCTTGGTGCTGAGATTACAGTCTGTGCCACTACACCTGGCTGCAGCTTTCTAAAGAGGAAAGCTTGCCTTTGGGATACCTGACATAGAGTGTAGCCCACACATCTCTTCACCACAGACCTGCTAATTACGGAAGCTCGGCCTAGGAGTATCCTGGGAGAAAATGTGGTTGTATAATTGAGAGCCAGAGAGGGTGCAGTTGTCACCTGTTTGTATGTGGGTTGTCAGGTTAGTAATCTGAAGTCACTTAATTGCTAATATGCAAATTAGTATTATAAAAATGTCTTTTTATTATTTGAAGCTTAGCTCTAACCTAGAATAGATCAAGTTTCAGAAAATGTTATAAAATATTTTGTTCTGTATTGGTAACCTGATCCTAAGTAGGTTGATCTTGGCCAATCAGTTCTCAGAAAAATCAGTATGCTTAAAAATAGTTGAATCAGAATTTGCTGTATGGTTTGATAAGGGCAAATCCAAAATTCATGAGTCAGGACAGAGGACTCACAGTAGGGCAGTGGTTGCGATATTCCACAGCAGCACTGTGTTGACAACTTGGCAATTACTAAATGTCATTTTATTCTATGGTACAAGCCTACTTTGTTATGTACATGTTTTTGTGTATTGTCATTTGAATTCTGTCAATGCCTCAGTGTATCTATCTGTGATGTATGTATGTATGTATGTATGTATGTATCTTGTGTGTGTTGGCTATATGGATTTTTTCTTACTTTTGATTTATCTGGGATGCTAAAGAGGTCAGTCAATCTGTGTATAATTTTCAGTAATGCGCTTGAAATTAGATGGCCCTGAATTCACATTCTGGGACCAAGGTTTTTGTGTGCTAAAACTCAGACCAAACAGTTCTGATGTATATTTTTGAAAAATTGAGTTGTAGGTTATTTGTATTTAATGTTCTTCAATTTGGAATTCCTTATACTAGCATTCTCAAAATTAAAATTGGGTAATATGGATATGGTAGATTGACAGAATTAAGAGGAAAATCATTATAAGATTATACACCTCAGTTTTTATTCCCAAAGACATTGGACTCAAATGTCATTAAGCTTGCTTGTTTGGTGGTACTGAAAAGTCCTTAGTGTGAAGGAATAGCTGTTTAAATCTCAGCTTCAATTAAAAAAAAAAAAAGCCTCAAAGAATATCTAATTAAGCTAGCATTGTGAACCTTGAATCATGAATGGGCTGAATATTCAGCATTTAATATTAACAGAAAACACCATGTTCCTTTGCTTCTCAGGATAGAAAGACACATAATACTTCCTGGTGCATAATTATGATTTTGGGGATGTATAATGTAGGCTTGTTAGAGCTTAGGCTTTTGTTGGTGTATGATCCTTGGCCTTGAGGTAGTTCTTTTAATATCCATAAAACCAAGCTAAAATTTCCATTTATTATGATTTCTGCTCAGTGCTACCTTATGGCTTCTAATTGGAGATAACACAGTAGCTAATCAGTAGGGCTCTAATTCCAACTCAGAACTAGTTAGAGTCTGTAAGCTCATCCTGACGTGCCAGCAAGCCCAACTGCAAAATGGGTTTTCTGATAGCAAATGGAATCTTAAGTTCCAGTAGAATCAGTCTAGTTGGGAATGTCCTACTTCCCTGAGCATCATGGGAAAGGCTGCACATTTTTAGGAAAAAGGCTAGGATAAGGTCATCATGCAAACCTCTCAAGCCAGGGAGGGAGAGGGATGGGGTGTCTGTTTTAGCTGTGGTGTACTCTGGAAACGTCACCCAGTCTTCAAAAATTGTCAATGGGGTTGGAGTGAAGGGTCAGTAGTTAAGGGCACATACTGCTCTTGTAGTGGACCCAATTTTATTTTCCAGCACCCATACCAGGCAGTTCACAACTGCCTATAACTCCAGTCCTACAAGGATATGATGCCTCTGGCCTCCTCAGGCACTGCTGCACATTCACGCATCTGTGCACACATACATTTAATTAAACATAGAATATATATTTAATGTACTTGGAGCTGAATGAGAAGAGGAGGCATAAATTAATCCCTTAAATGCATTGTGAAAGCTAAGTAAACATTAGCTTTACTGTCAGATCTGAAGTAAGTTTCTTAAAAGGTTAATTGGAGAAATATATGGATATACTTTGAAAGAAACAAATGATTTGTTGGAAGGCTCATCTTATGTTAGCTTTTGGAACTAGTGGGAAACTGAGTACAAAAAGCTTTGGTTCTGGATAGAAGAACATCTGGGTTCAAGTTTGCTCTCAAGAACTAAGCTAACTTCACATTTTATTGAATAGAAAATAACTTGTAACAGATAGCTGTTTGGATAGTATATAAATCTGCTATGCTTTATAGATACACTTGCGTAATGTTATTTTAACTCTGTCAAATAACTTTAATGTAATCTTTAGAGATGGGTATGATGGCTCACACCTGAAACCTAATACTTGACAGTCTCTAACAGAAAGGTTACCATAAGTTCAAGACCTGCCTAAACTACAAAGGAAAGCCTTGACTTAATAAAACCAAACAAAAAATGATACTTAATAAATAACTTTCCAATGGAAAATCAGTAAAAATATGTCCTCCTATTGGCTGTTGGAATTATTTACATGATATTTTACTGATTATGATATATTGACTCTAAACATTTGCACATTTCCATAGGGAAAGCAAATAAATATTACAGTGAAGTATCATTTCATATTACAGTAGCTGTACTGAAGCAGAGAATACTAAGTGCTGGCAAAGGATACAGAGAGACTGGGATATTGTACATCCTAATAAGAATGCAAAATTAACACAGTCAGTGTAGAACGTAATGTCAACATTTCCCAAAAAGCTAATCACTGCATTACCCTGTAGTTCAGCCATTATATTCCTGAATATATGCTCAAAAGAATTAAGAAATATTCAAACAGATGTTGGTATAATGTTGTTTCTTACAGCTTTACTCACAGTAGCTGAAAGGTAAATCACAGTAAAGAAGCTGTCATTGGAGAATGTGTAAACACCATTTTATGTGTACACCCATTGAAATAGTATCCAGATGAAACTTGGAAGGAAACTCAGACACACACACACACACACATGGCTATGTGGGCAACCTCAAAATCATTATTCTGAGTGAAATAAGCCATACCGAAGAAGACATATTTACATAATTCCCGTTGCAGGGAGCATCTGGAATTGCCAAATTCACACACAGAAATAGAGAGCAAGATAAAAGGGAGATGTTGAAATATTTTTTATAAGGGTACAGAGGTTCTCTTTGAGTGAAGAAAGGGCTTGGGAATAGATAAGAGTGATGTTTGCACATCCTTGTGAATACAATAAAGGCTGCTGATATATATACGTGGAATTGCTTAAAATGGGAAGTTGAGGCTGGCTGGAGAGATGGCTCAGTGGTTAAGCACTAACTGCTTTTCAAGGAGACCCAGGTTCAATTACTAGCACCCACATAGTAGCTCATAACTGTCTCTAACTTCAGTTCTGGGGATCTTATACCTTCTTTTGACCTCCAAGGATGCACAGACATACATTCAGGCAAACACTCATATATATA
>NW_026067924.1:26291694-26310537 GCF_014885135.2 Alexandromys fortis | reverse complement strand
ATGAGTTTTAAGAATGATAAAGTTAATGTCATATGTATTTTTTGCCTTGACAACATTTTAAAAGTCAAGGCAAAAAAATAATATACTTAAGGGTGGCAGGGCATGATGGGGTAGAATATGCTCAAAGTACATTCATTATACACTCATGTGGAAATGGTCTTATGGAACCCAGTATACTAAGAATTTTAATTTTTAAGTTTTTCTTTATTTTGTGTTTATGGGTATTTGCCTCTATACATGCCTCTGCATGACATTTATGCTTGGTACCCATGAAGGCATGAAGACCCCCTAGAACTAAAATTACAGACAACAGTTGTGAACTGCCACATGGTCCTTTGGAAGAACAACTATTGCTTCTAAATGCTGAGCCACTTCTCCAGCCCCACGATAAGAATTTTTAAAAAGAGAAAAAGAAATAGCCAGTTTAAATGAAAACATAATAATAATTTAAAGTCTGATTTTCCTACTTTGTATGCACCTGATCTCTTCATTCTCAAATTAGGAACTGCATTGAAAAGGTCATAGGAAAGATCGGTGTTTGCTATATTTCTGTTTTACAAAAATAAGTAAAATTTTGAAATGGAGAAATAAAGAGAGAAATGAAAATTTGCCACCAATGCCCTTTTGTTATGCTTCTGCAATGCCTCTCTATGTGAAGGATCCTGTTCAAAGTAAGTTTGTGAGCTCACTGAGTTTCCTTATATTTCTTGAGCCCGCTGGACCCTCTGCTTAAGGTCTTGAAATTTTAAAATGAGACTGGCCACTTAAAGAAATAGCTTGTGCTAGGAAGATTAACACACGCATGCATACACACACACACATACACACACACACAGATGTGAGTTTCATCTGTGAATTTTTATATAGCTAAAATATCTCTATAAATCTCAGAATATTTATTTTGAATCTTTTATTATAATCAATATTATTAACAGTTCAAGTTAATTCAAGTGATAAGCAAACATTTAAAATGGAAATATAAACAAATATTTTTAATACACACCAATTACCAAATCAATTGATTGTGAATTGAGATATATAATCTGTCATTTTCCTAGATATATTCTCAAGTATAAACATAAAAAAATAAGAATGACTGTCCTTGTCCTTCTGGTTGGTGTGTTGGACATATTAGAGTATAGATTGAAACTCAGAAGACCATGTGTTTGACTTCATTTGACAGTCCTAATTTGCTTCCTGTGTGTTTTTTAAAATCTTTTTACATCTGGCTTTTCTATTACATTTATCTTGCATATGATTACATTGCTTGAAGTGGTCCTGTTTCTCAGGGTGAATGTTACTCTCTCTCTCCCATCTGCCCTGGGTCCTAGCCCTGATGGCCTATTTTGTCTCTGCAGTGTATACTCGGGGCATCAGTCCATTTTGATTCCACCCTCTGAGCTGGAGACCAACCCTGCCTTGTGGCTTCTTGCTGTGAGTCAGTACAAAGTCCGGGATACCTTCTGTTCTTATTCGGTGATGGAGCTTTGTACCAAGGGGCTTGGCTCACAAACTGAGTCCCTCAAGGTAAGCAGCCCCCCTTTAGGGCTTCAATGTTCACCAGCCCTCAGGCCACTCTCTGGTCTTGAGAAAAGACACTCATGCACTGGGTGAAGCCAGCACAAAGGGCTGAAGTGTGATCTGCTTGCAAATTGATTTGGAGGGAAATGAAGTTTTAGGTTTTCCCCTTGAATAACTTACCACTGCCACAGATACTACTAAGCAGGACTGTAGTTTGTCCTAAATTCCTCCATCAGTGTCAAGACATGCTAAATTTTTCTCTGTTCCTATCTGATATTAATATTCAAGTAGAAAGTTTTAAATTTATGCATTCATCTTTAGTTTGTTGTAAGGCATTTATTTGAAGGTCTGTGCTGTAACAACAACTAATTTTGCAGCTAAGTGAACAGTGTTTTGGTTTTCACTTTTCTTTTTCTTTTTGATTTGCACTGAGAGCAGTATTTCCCTCCATTTAAACTGAGGGCATTTGATAGACATGTTTTCATGGTAAGTTGAATAATCATTTTTAAAAGGGAAAAAATAATGCTGAGATCTGTCTTGATAGTATTCCAACCTGCTATTCTCTGTCTGTGCAGTGTGTCTGTGTCTGCAATTATGTAGGTTATTTATGTTTGTGTGTATACATATAGTGAAGCAGAACACAGTACATCTATCTCCTCTGATTTTTTCCTATTCAGCCCAGTGCAATAAAACAAAATATGAAACTAAAATGTTAAACTATGTAAATAAATACAATTTTCAAAAATTACTTATTTACATAAGGAAGAATTACAGAGCACAATTATCTCTTAGATCCATCTGTGTTGCATTACATCGTGGCCTGGTGCATTTTCATTAGCTTTTTTGTTGACATTACATAATAATAACTATTACAATTGAGTGGTAACCAAGCGCTTTACATTTCAGTTCATACTTGCTACAGCTCTGGGAAGCAGGATATGTTACTATCTTCCTTTTAAAGATGAGAAGCTTAAATTCAGAGGAATTAAGCAACCTTTCTACCCACATTCGTACACTTAAAGAATTATAGAGATAAATTTTGAATTGCTAGTTGGAGTTGCTGTTGTGGCAAAGCCTCTTGAACCTTCACAAAATTATTAGTAGTATTCATAGTTTAATTGTTCTTATACAACTTTATGCATGCAGTTATGGTTATACAGCAGGTCTTAATGTCAAAATTATCCTGAAATCTGGACGTGTGTTCCAGAGGTGACGCACATAAGAGGGACTAGTTTGGGTAATTCCTGTGTCAGCAGCTCTGCTTTCACACGGGCCAGCATTACTCATCGTGCACTACCACCTTCAGTAGAGGCCCTTTTGTGACTGATCTCATCTCCCTGAGGCACGCGGCTTTAACCAACCAGTGTTGTGTTCAGTTCATTGAATTTCTACTCCTGTGCTTTTCATTGTATAGTCCAGCTTTCTATATTTGTTGCAGAACCTGAGAAATAATTAATGGGGTGTTTACTGTAGAAATGGAAATGCACCTGATAATGAAAGTTGGTCTCAACTTTTCAAGTCTCATAAGATGTAAATGGAGGCTGGGCGGTCATGGTGCACACCTTTAATCCCAGTACTTGGGGCAGAGAGGCAGGCGGATCTCTGTGAGTTTGAGGCCAGTCTGGTCTACATAATGAGTTCCAGGACAACAAAGACTACAAAGTGAAACCTATCTCAAAAAAACAATAAATAAATAAGTAAATATTTTCTAAAAAGATGTAAATGGAGAACTGTCATTAGGAAATTGTCTAAGCACTTTAGTTTTGTCTTTCTGCTTAAACATATTTTAATATGTATATATTTTAAATAAGTATAAACATTTTAAAATATGTTTAAACATTTTTTCATTCCCATATGAGTTATTTTATAAAAAATGCGTGTGTGTGTACATGCATGTGCACTTGCTTGAACATGCTACATGTTTCCTGGTACCTGTGGAGGCCATAAAAGAGTGTTAGTCCCTTGGAGCTGGAGTTACTGACAGCTGTGAACTGTAAGATGTGGGTAATGGAACTGAACTGGGGTCCTTTAGAAGACCTCCAAGCACTATAACCACTGAGCCATCTTTCTAGCCTCACTGTATGTAAATTCTTGTTAGGTCATTCCCAGAAGAATGCACAGTAATGCTTGCTCTTCCCAAAAGAGAGTGCTTGTCTCACCCATTTCTTTACAATTCTTGTTGTTGCTTCAAACATGTTTTCAGTGACATCTTGACATTTTGAATACCAGTATGGTTTTGTCCTGTGCTTCTGTTGTTTGTTTGTTTGTTCAGCTGGTTGGTTGGTTTAGTTTTATTGCACTAACCTAGAGTGGTTTATAGAACATTTAGATTCGATGGTATTAGATTGAAGAACAATGTTGGAATCTCATCATTCCTGTGCGATTCTGAGTAAAAGGGTGTCTAGGTTACACATGTTGAACACTTTCTTAGTGTCCCTGCCCTTATTTCCAGGCACGAGGACTGGACTTGTCCCGAGTAAGAACCTGTGTGGTTGTGGCAGAAGAACGTCCCCGAATTGCCCTTACACAGTCTTTCTCAAAGCTCTTTAAGGACTTGGGACTCCACCCACGGGCTGTTAGCACTTCCTTTGGCTGTAGAGTGAACCTGGCAATTTGCTTACAGGTAAGTTTATTGAAACCAGTAAGTGCTGTGTCAGAAGAGTGAGCCCCAATGACAGGTGCACAGTGCAAACCTGTTGAGTGAATTTTCCTTTGGCAGGTGCTTATCTGCATTAGATGCATTTCTTTTCATCACATAGATGTGATTGTTACACACTTGTTTCTTTTTCTGTTTTTAACTGAAGACTGCATGTATAGCCATTATTCACAGCACTTACTCTGCCCTGTCATGCTTTAACTTTGACACAACAGTAGCTCTTGGCCAAAATTGGGCTGTTAGACTTTTATTTCAAAAATTACATACAAGAAAATCATCTGTCTGTGGTTTTCAACCTTGCTTATGCTATGACCCTTTAATACAGTTCCTCATGCTATGGGGTTCTCCAACCAAAAAAAATTACTTCATTGCTTCTTTATAACTGTAATCTTGCTACTGTTATGAATCATAATATAAATATCTGATATACAGAATATCTGATATGCAACCCTTATGAAAGGGTCATCTGTCACCCAAAGGGGTCAGGACCCACAGGTTGAGAATCACTGATCTATGTGGAATCATATGTAGGCAGTAATTTCTGGAGGGAAATTTTCATTATGTTGAGCAGGTCTGGGAAGTTGCTGCTGCCATAGCAACACAGAAACAAAAAGACTACATTTCTGTGAAATAGCTGGGAGGGAGGCAGCTCTCCAAAAGAAGCCTGGCACTGACCATGGCAAAGGAAATGGTGGTGGTTTTCCTTTTCTTCACTAGTCCACTTCTTGGTTTCCTTCACTATTCCTTTCCTCTTTTTTATACACTCACCTGTGAAGGCTTGGAGATGCAAGATTAAGATTGCCAGAAAAGAGTAAATGAGCACCCTCTTTGAGTGCTCCCTGTCTGTGCTTAGCAGTCCTCAATGGAGTGCAAGGTGTGCCCTGAGCACACAGCAAAAGATGGACTCAGCAGTTGCAGGAGAGCAAGTGACTATCAGTCCCTAGCTATACCTCTTTTCCTTTGTCCTCACTGTCCCTGCCATTGATACTCCCAAAGAGGGCTGCTGCGGTCTGCTTCTGGGTGAATCTCAGAACTTTCTTGTCTATGTTAGATGCTTGTGTTTAGCCATTATGCAAAGGGGCAAACAAATACACACTGGCACCTCTGAGGAGATCAGAGCAGAAAGTAGCTACAAACAGCTTGTGAAAAATTACTTTGTAAGTATTCCCTGTTGCCTTCTTTCTTCCCTTCAAATTGGTTGTATACTTTTTTTTAAAAAATGGAAATACTAAGTAAGTAAATTCCACTCAAAATCCAAATTCAATCTTCTCCTATTATTGGAAAGTCTTTTTTCTTATATGAATTTATCTTGTGTTTTTTTTACTGTTCAAGTTTTTATATTTTCTCCTATATCAAAATGCAAAATGTGATAAATGGGAAGGGTGGTGGTGGTGTGTGTGTGTGTGTGTACAATGGAGTATGCTTTAGCCATAAAGACTAATGAAATTACTTCATTTTCAAGACATGCATAAAATTGGAGATCATTATATTAAAATTAAACTAACCAGTTTTACAAAAACAAATATTAAGTATTTCCTCTCATATGTAGAATCTAACTTTGATTTTTTTTCCTACAAAAATGGGCATAAAAATAGAATGGAGTCATTTTTGGAGGGAAGAGATAGCATGAGGGGATCAAGAAGGAGTGAAAGGGGTGAATGTGATAAAGTATATTGTTTATATGTATGAAAAGGTCAATATTATTCTGTCTAGATAGCTAGTAACAAAAACGTACAGCTATTGGGTATAAGGAAAGGAACTTCATCTCAAGAAAGAGTACTTAGGTCATATTATTTGACCAGTTTGCTGATGTTCTCCAAGGAAAGAATAAAATCCAATTTTATCTAGAAACAAAATCAATTATTTTCCTAATATCATTTATTGGTTATCATACATGATTAACTATGCTTTGTACTAGAAGAGAAAGGCACAAAAATCTACCTATTACAGGGATGTGCAGCAGTAGCACAATGGGACACCTCTACCTCCTGTGTGTGATGGCACATTATTGAGCAGAACAGCCATGACAGAGGGCATTGGTGGGAGCAGGATCTTGACCACAGTAATGCTCACAAATGAGGGGAGGGGAAGCTGTAAAGGGATTCCCCATTAGCATTAATTACTGCAACAGAAGGGAAAGCTCTGTGGCTCTTTACTTTCTAAAACTGAAAATTTTCAGATAAAAGCATGCAGTGAACATACTTATTAATTCCCCAGTCTTTCATTTTTATCTGTCCACCTAGATGTACAGTGTTTTAAGATGTCTTACAGAGAATGAAGGTAGTGTGTATATCTTTGCCCTGAAGTGTCTGGCTTATGAGCCACTACGTGACTTCTTCCATAAGTGATAAATAATTGCTGAAGAGAGAAAAGTCTTCAGCGGAGCTGCCTGCAAATTCTGTAGGCAGTTTTGGGAATGTTACATTCGAAAGTCATTGCCCATGATGAGGTGGACTTTCTGGTGACGCAGTTGCCTAAGCCATCCATTCTCTTGTAAGTGACTCCTCACCTGAGTTCCTTTAAGTAAACCCAATAAACTCATTGATTCAGTAAGCTAAACTTTGAATCATTTCATTGGCCATTTGTGTCCTTTTTGGTGTAAATAGACATTTGTTCATGTCTTCCCAGGAGAAGTTGTAGGACATAGAGTTAACATATTAATTCCAAAACTTAAATGTGTATATACATGTGTACACACAGAGTTATAGTTTTCCCTTAAATAGGTTAATTACTTGAAATGAAACATTGTGTAAGATCCAGGCAACGGGAGGCATCCTTGCTTCCTATGCACCTGGCACCTAATGGTTATTTGATAAATATGTAGATAAAATGTTGAGCAAGTGAAGTATTAATTTTATAATGGGAGATAGTAATGTATTTTTACTTTCTTTAAAAAAAAAAAACCCTCATAAGTATGGCTAACTAACTTGAACTGTGTCATCACCAATAGGCCTTGTTTGTGGGTCTTGGAAAAATTTTCAAGCATTTTTGTACTTTTTCATTTTTTCCATGTCTTCATTTAATTTTTAGCTAGGTTTTCCTCTTACAAATGTAATTTACTATTAAGTTAGAAATATCAAAATGTCTGATAGTAGAAATTAAAGTAAATGATATACAAAGGAAAACAGCCCTGCAGTCTCTTGTCAAGGTCCATTGGGACCACATTTTGCTACAGAATTAACTTTTGTAGGGCTGAGCAGCTAGCTCCTAGGTAGTGTGGCATATATAGTTTGTACAAATTCTTGGGCTTTGTACACTGCATGTAAGCGAGCATGGTGGTGCACACCTGTAATCCTAGCTCTTGAGTAAAGTGGACCGAAGATGAGACACTCAAGATCGTCACTGGACACTAGTGTGCTGCGACCAGTTTAGGATGTATTTATAATTTAAAAGCATTTTTTATTTTAAAAAAAATGTTATTGTGTTTTTTGAAAAGTAACAAGAGATGTACCATTCTGGTACTTCCCAGAAGGCTGTGGCGCGGGGCAGCGACTCATAAGTTCTCATACAGTTAAGCCTCTATACCTCAGAAAAGGTGGTCCATCTATGCTCTTGGTTTCTGCCACTCAAGGTAAAATTTACCAGAAACTAATCAGTGATGAAGTTCTTTCCCTTGGGGTATATTTCTTACTGTCAGTGAGATGAACAGTCGACACATAGATCTTTTTTTTTTCTTTCCAGAAAGTGTGATATCTTTTGTTATTGAGGAGGATGAAAGAATAAAGAGTGACTTGGTCAAAGGCAGGTACTTTAGGGTGGGTGATCACAGAAGTTTTTGGACAGATGTCAGTTTGCAACATACATCATATTCACAAAAACGATGGAGCTGTAAAAAAATCTAGGTGATAGTAAAGGAGTAAGGGGTGGTGCAGAAGCTCTGGGGAAGGCTTGTTCACTGGATATTCATGTTCTGTTATTTTATAAAATTAAAAATTATCTGATGAGGCTACTGAACAAAGAAAGCCCATGAAGCATATAGTTTGGAAGGCAGAAACCTTTATGTTCATCCCCATAGTATTTTCTCTAGAACAAGACACAGTGTGAAATAAGGTGTGAGGAAGATCAATGTGCAAAATGAAGCATAAAAAGCTAAGATATTCTGGAGGTTTTCCCACTTTCTTCCTAAATGTTAAAGATGGTGAGAAAACTAAGGCTTCTCTTTGGAAGACCAAAATCACCAGCGCACATAATATTAGCACATCAGTGGGAACATGTGCTGTCCATCGATGGTTGTTTCTGATCACCATACTTCCAACCCCTCAGTGGATAATCAGCTAGTACAATGACGAGATTTGATATCTCTAATACAGTAGTTAAGCAGGCTTGAAAGGGAGCCTCAACCATGTGAATTTGGGCTTATAAAAAGTCTGCTCCTTCAAATGGGACTGATTTCACCTTGAGCTCTTATTTTGACCATGATTTATCTGGAGTGGAGACATTGTTGGTTTTTTTTTTTTCCTTTTCTTTTTTTTCTTTAAAGAAAAAATATGTCATGTAGGTTGTCTAAAAATAAAGTACATTTAAATTTCACTTAAAAAAAAAAAGTCTGCTCCTTGGGAAATGCTTTGTAAAATTAATGCTGTCATTTTTAGGCGATTTCCTAGCCTTTTAGGCTTTTATGTGCTTTATAGATTTGGATTTTTTTAAAAAATACAGAACTAAAAGGCCTGAATAGTGACTTGAATACTCAAAGATGAAATCATGCTTTTTTCCCCCCCCTCTAGTGCTGAACAGACACTGATAAATGCCATTTAAAATGTATCTGAAGGGGCTGGAGAGATGACTCAGTTTTAAAATGCTTGCCTTGCAAGGATCTGAGTTCAAATCCAGAACCCACATTAAAAAGGAATCTAGGCTAGGTAATACATACTTGTAATCCCAACACCAAAGAAGTAAAACCCCAGAGAATCTTAGGGCCTTGCTGGCCAGCCAGCCTAGTCTAGTTGGCAAATTCCAAGCCAGTGAAAGACCCTGTTTGTAAGAAAAGTGGACAGTATCTGAGAAAGAATACTTGAGGTTGTCCTGTGGCTTCAACAAGCCTATCTCTAATTGTATACACATATATGCAAATATATCAGATAGCATGCCATTTTAAAATTTAAAAGGGAGCCAGAGAAATGACTAGGTGGATAAAGATGCTTTCTTACTGTCAAGACTGAT
The DNA here is from genome assembly GCF_014885135.2 of Alexandromys fortis. Taxonomy (NCBI): domain Eukaryota; kingdom Metazoa; phylum Chordata; class Mammalia; order Rodentia; family Cricetidae; genus Alexandromys; species Alexandromys fortis. The sequence continues at coordinate 26,301,200 of NW_026067924.1, read as the reverse complement.
GGACTGAGTTTAATCTCTAGGAACCATATGGTGGAAGGAGAGAACTCTCACAGGTTGTCCTCTGATCTTTACCCATGCACCATGGTACATGTTTTCAGCATTCTCCCACACTGTACACAATAAATGAATGCAATTTTAAAAATTAAACTTTAGAAGGAATAAATTATGGGTCTCTTTATTTTACAAGCATCTTCTTCACCCAGCTATTTTCAGTACCCAGCCTCACATATCTCTACCCGTGGTCAGTCCTATGTTGAACAACCTTCTCTTCTGTGAAGTTCATCCATGCCTTTTCTTGCTCACACTTTTATCTGCAATGTTTTTGCCTAAAACTGGCTGTTCACCATCTGCATAGCAGAGGCTATGTCCCCTTCCTGGTTCCTTCTGAAACCTTTCAGACTCCATAGGTTCAAGGGCCTTCATTCCTCTTCCTTTTATTCTCCACACTTTCTGTCATGTCTTCTGTAAGCAGTTGTGCTGGGGAACAGCTTCACTAATGACCTTCTTTAGGATTCAACACACTCTCATATACACTGATGCTGTCATTTCTGAGCAGGAATTACATTGCATCAGCTAAATGAATACTTGCTTGACCACAGCTTAGTGTCCCATCTAAAAAACATAGCACTTCTGAATTTCTCCAAAATTCACTTGTAGTGTGATTCCTCATCAAGTGTATGGTTCTCACAAGTGAAAATGGCCATTTAGGCTTTGCTCGGTAAGAACATGCAGACAGACAGACAGACAGACAGACAAAATGGGGAGTGTTATTAACACTTTGGACCTTTTTATTAGGACAGCTTCTAGTTAAATCCTCCCATATTCATGATAGATAAAGTTTAATTATTGGTTTTTATGATGAGAGAAAAGCTAGAGAGGTTAAAAAAAAGCTAGAGAGGTTAAGTAGACTTTGCTAACTAGCAGAGCTATGGAATAAAAACAAAGAAATCTATAAAAATGAGTCATTCATAATTTTTATGAATGGTATTTCTTAGAATCTTGAGCTATAAAAATGGTTTAATTTTGATTTATTGAGTTTACGATGAATATACTGTAAAAAAAAACTATCTCTTTAGTTTTTAATTAGCTTTAGCATCAATTTCTCTCCCTCCCTCCCTTCCTTTCTCTCCTTTCTCTTTCTTTCTTTCTTTCTTTCTTTCTTTCTTTCTTTCTTTCTTTCTTTCTTTCTTTCTTTCTTTCTTTCTTTCGAGACAGGGTTTTAGTATGTAGCCCTGGTTTTCCCTGAACTCTCTATGTAGACCAAACTGGCCTCTGGGTACTAGGATTAAAGGTGTGGGCCACTATTCCCAACTTAACATCAGTTGCTATAGGACCATTAAACAGTGTCATTGTTTATTAACCTATGCTGGGAACAATTTTCCATAGCATTGACTGCTATTTAAAGCAGAGAAACTCTCTGCATTAGCTATGTAACATAAAAATTAGCATTCTCTTTTCATTAAAGGAAGAGAAAGGAAAATAATGCCTTCCATCTCCCTACGAAGACCTCAGTTGTTTTCTCATTATGGGGCAAAAATAAAAGAAACTTAAATATGAATGCTGGCTTTTTATTACATAGGATAAGATGAGTTATTTGTCTCAGAGGAAAGCTTGTCTATAAATAACTGTGTGTAATTAAATCAATGTAATAGTTCTAGTCAACCTTAAAACTTGAAACTTGAAACTCCCACAGAGAAGGAGAAATACAGTCATCACAATGATAGAAATAAGAGTCATTGATCATTAAAGAGAACAAAATGAAATGCTCAAAGGGCAGCATAACTCACTCAGCATAAAACAAATAGATATAATAAGAGTTTAATTTGAACTTTGAAGCCACTTGTTTTCCTCTGCCATGTTCTTAGATGAGAGAAGTTAAAAATAAAGTGTTGTCAGAAATTTTTGTGTGCTCTAGGGAGTTAGTCACTGTCAGCTACAACTTTCTTGCCGTCTTCTGCTGTATGTTGTCCTTGGTAATTAAGTCTCTGATCTGAGATTACAGAACCTGGATCCTCCATCACTTGATTTGTTTTTTGTTACAGTCAAGAAAAATTCCTGGGTTTCAGACTATGCTTTGAACCAAGAATCCAGGACCCAAGCTTGTCATTTAAGATCAGTGAGAACAGCAAAGCTGCACCATTCTCTAGCCTGAGCGATTCCATGTTGCTTACCAGCCCTTGAAAAGGAAGCTTTCACTGGTCACGTTTTCCTACAGGCTCAGAGTGAGGAAGTTAGGTCTGGTGTTGATATGGTCTTTTCAGAAGACTCATCTCAAAGCAAAAACAGATAGTGTATAAATAAATGAGCCATGTTCCAGTAAAACATTTCAAAACCAAGCAAGATGGTCTTTGACTGGTCCCTGTGAATCTCCACTTACCAGTTTGACAACTAATGGCACAGCCTGGCAGATGACAGTACAGTGAATTAGCTAGATTTTCACTGTCTTTTGCCCAAACTGTCCCACCTCCACTCTCCCTAAAAATTTAACTTTTTTAAAATTTGTTTTTGTTTTTGTTTTGAGGCAGGGTCTCATGTAGCCCAGGCTGATGTCAAACTCCGTGTCTAAAGAGAAAGGAACAAATATACAGTGTAAGAGCCTGGTACTTGATAGCTTCATACTTCAAATGTACCTCTGATGCTTTTCTTTTACTAATCTTATGAATAGGATGGGGTACCGTAGTTGTAAATGTAAAGACTTATCTTCACTGTCATAATGAGAAAATTATTTAAGGAGCTGAAAAGGTGGCTCAGAGATTAAGAGCACTTACTGCTCTTGACGAAGACCTAAGTTTGGTTCTCAGAACCTGTGTCCTCCACTAGTGTCTACGTTCACAGGCGCAGACACATGCACACACATAATTTAAAATAGAATACATCTTTTAAAAAAATGTTTCAATGAAGTCAGTAGATTAAACTAATGAAATATATACTTCGAGGTGAACCATTAAGATATATGCTTGCAAGTGCCATAGGAAAGAGGAAACTCAAAGCACCATAAAGTCACTGTTGAGACATGCTATCTACTTTTCTGATAAAGATACTGCCACAATTAACATGCCATGATCTGTCCTCTACTTCTCTTTTGTGCTCTGTGGATATGTTGACATCTTTTCAGTTTTTCCCACCTTTAACAGTATAGTATGGTTAATTTTAATGGTTTCCATATTTGACATTGTTTTGACCTTGTTATTACTTTGTTCCTTGCTTTCTGCATTCTCTTTCCCTACCCCATCCCTCCCTTTTCTTCATCCCATTCTAAATTGTTGTGTTCTTTTGTGTGTGTCTCTCCTATGTGTGTCCTTTGTGTTTTGTGTCTATTGGCCTGTTGTCTTTTCCTTTTTTCTTGTCCCCACCCTCCTGCTGCTTGTAGCCCCACCGGCTGTGGACACAGGCCGAGCAGGTAGGGGACTTTTTTGTTCATCACACCAGTTCATACCCATTTCCTTACCTCCTGCGTTTCTAGCCTCCAACATTGGAACATGCTGGAAGTGCAATGCAGAAATGGACAGGTGCTCTACAGGTCTGTGGCAGAGGCACCACCTAGGGTAGATTCGATCTACTTCCATTTCCCACCATTGTCCACTTTTCAGGACTTGTTTTATGCCTTGCTTGTTTTTAATTGACCACCTATGGTTTTGAGTCTCACATTGTTCACTACGTTGGACAGTGTCTCACTACCTGCTCCTCTATAACACAGATCCATTGAATAATTACAAGGTAGAAAGAATATTGTTTGTAGGACACTATCACTATAAGCATACAAGTCTTACTTGCATGTGTTTTGTTTTCTCCTGCTCTCAGTGGTGGGAATCCACTGACTACTATCACAGAGTATTAGAACAAAAAAGTAATGATTTGTTTTGTCTTAGGTAGGGTTTTACTATGTAACTCTAGTTTGCCTGGAACTTAAAAAAATACCTACCTGCTTCTGCCCCTGCTTCCTGAGCACTGGGATGAAAGGCATGCACCATCATGCCAGCAAAGCTGTCATTCATTCTTACATTTAAACATACTTGTGGTGCAAAACTGAGATTCTTTCTTAAAGAAATATAGTACAATTTATGTAAATTCTGAAGGGCTTAACTTCTCCCACCCCTTTCACAAATCTCTAGTATTTACCATAGTTTTTTTCAACCTCGGTATTGCATTGCTTTAACACTAAATGTAAAATAGTATGTCATTTCAGTAATAATAGTGAGCAGAGGCCATTGGTCAGAAGTCAGTCCCATATATTTTTAGAAGATATTTGTGATGCCAAGATGAGATTTTTGGACTGCTATGTTAAATGAAGACAGCTCAGAGTACTTACTGCTCAGCTGACTTTGGGAAACATAGAACCTCCCTGACTTATGTCACAGACAAAAATAGCCTTCTGAGACTGGAGGCACAAGCAGGGCTAAAAGGAACAAAATAATTATCTCTTGTATCTTCCTCCTCAATCTGTCAACTCCTGTCACGCTTCTGCTTCAGTATCTGAAGGTCTAAAAATAGCCTTTCTGAATGCATATTGTGAAAAATTCTTAGCAAGACACTTCATATCTCTGACAAACCACTTCTGCAGCCAAACATTTTCTAGTAAAACAAGTACCCCCCCCTTTTCTTACTATATATGCATAAATAGGGTCAAGCTTTTTGAAGGGCCAGTGTGATCCTAAAATGTTCCTTTGGGAATTTAGATGATCAAACCAGATATTTCACCAGTTAGTAGGATGTATAGACATATCTTCTTTCCCTGCAGACAGGTTAACCATACCCTGTTGTTGTTTATAGGGGACATCAGGACCTGACCCTACCACTGTCTATGTTGACATGAGAGCCCTGAGACATGACAGGTATGAGTTCTCTCCTCTTTCTCCATTTCTCCCTTCCTCCCTTTTTAGTGACCTAGTACATGTGTGTCCAAGTTAAAAAAAAGTGAAAGAATTCATGTTTATTTGTTCAACATATCATTATATGAATAAAGTGTATGACAGAGCACGTTGGCTCAAACTTTACAGATTAAAAACTTGGTTTACAAGACCAATGGTATGACTAGTAGTGTCTGACATACCTTTCTATTTGGAAGTCATGGCCATCTCAATCAGGTTCCATTTTACATATCAATATATGTCAGCATTTTTACATGAGAATGTGTTTGGGGGATATGTGTATGCACTCTTGTGCCATATGTAGGTGTTTCTATGAAAAAAATAGAAGTGAACCTACTTTTTCTGACAAAGTGCTGAACAAGATTTTAAAGTGGGGCTATTGGTGTGTGTCATTTGTGGTTTTTGTGTAAGGTATATCTCAGGAAGAGAGGGTAGGGATCGCACAAAATTTAATCTTTTGAAGGAATCCCTGCCTCAACTAGAAGATCCTATTGAGATGGCCAAGAGAGAAGAAAAAAAAATCTTTTTATTTTACATCAGTGCTTCGCCGTTGAAATGACTGGTGTTCTGCTTGGTGGCGGTAGAAATGCCCCAGTATTGTTGTGGTGTGCAGACATAAACATAGATTGATGTCATAGGTGGTTAGGTTCCTCCCAATCCCAGAGACAGGGTTTCTCTGTAGCTTTGGAGCCTGTCTTGTAACTAGCTCTTGTAGACCAGGCTGGCTTCGAACTCACAGAGATCCACCTGCTTCTGCCTTCTGAAGGATCAAAGGCATGTCACCACCACCTGGCGGTTGTTAGGTTTTACATGAATGTGTTACTGTATACTAGGTGTGTTGTTTACCCTGTGTTTTCTAGAAGTTCATTCATCTATCAACACTATAATATATGGGGGGAAAGACCAAAAATGGTTGTGTGGATGGGGGGTAGAGCTGGAAAGCAGCATGTACCCCTGCCTGACAGAGTAAGTAGTTGAAACTCTTCAGGAACAGGAATCAGTATCTCTGCAAACTGAGAAGAGGTCCAAATTTGGTGATCAGGTAAAAAAAAGTGCAACACTTCGGAGACCAGGGTAGTCACCACTCCTATTTCCACAAGGCTGTATGCATCCTTAGCTAATATTAGACCATATCTGAAACCATTTTTGCTTGGTGCAATTTGCCATTAAAAGTGATATGCTGTTATATAGGTGATAGAGTCAGGGACACTGTCCACATCCTGCAGTACCTAGAACAAGTGCTGAAGTATTAGCAACACCAAACAGAAACCAATAACACTCTTGTTGATGGCCTGCCTGCCTTTATAGTCCTCTGGGAGACTCTCAAAAATCACAGATAATTAGAGGCGTTGTTATTAAAGCCCCTTACATAATGGCTAGGGACCAATGAAAATGATTTTCCCCTCAGCACTGTCCTTCACTGAATCAGGTTCTGGATGGTCAGAGTTCAATCCAGAGCGTTTAAAAACTCAGAACCAGCATTGGGACAATTGAATAACTCGTTCCAGGGTCAGAGGCATGAAGGACTCCAAGTGATGCCTTTGCATCTGAAAACAAATCCATTTAACTATAAACCTTACTTGGACAATGTCTTGTTTGTACAGCTTGCTCAATGAGTGCCTGTGCTAATGACCCTTTAGCAGTTCTGCCTTTGGCCTGGTTCCTCAAATACAAGAACAGACTTCTCAGTGCAGAATGGTTGGATGTCCTCTTGTGTTATGAGTACTTTAGCAATCAGAGAAATCCTCAAGTTTGGATTTTGAAGTTTTCTTTTGGCAAAAGACAGAATGTCTCAAGAACTGTCTTTATCTATTAATTTTTATCTATTATATTTATCTATCTTTTTAACCCATCATTTGTTTTCTTATGATAAATTTCCTTACTGAGAAGGGCAAGGTATAAAGAAAGTGCTATGAAATGGTGGTCTGCATGGTATATATTGATGAAGTAATCTATGTTCAGTATCAGATCAGCACTGTCCTGGAAAGAGCAGGAGGACTGTGTCAAAGATGAGCCCTTTGTCATCAACTAATTCTGTAATCTTGACTAAGACCTTATGAGTGACACTTGTCCTAATTTCAAGTCAGTACTCTTTCCTGCCTAGGATGCTTTGCTCATATTAAAATAATTAGAAGCAGACATGATAGTGAGTTGTGTACTGGAAATTGCTCAAGGGCTATGCATCATTAAACTCACTATATAATGTCATCATTTGTGATGATCAGGAATGATGTTGCTCTTGATGGACTGCTGGACCACAGCTCCTCCTACATGGAATACCTTAGACTAAGGGGCTGTGTCTGGGCAGTCCCCAGACCTCATATCAGCATGGTGGACTGTACTTAAGGACCTTCTAAGAGCTTGGGTATGATACAGTGCAGTTTCCCTGAAATAACCTGCTTAGTTCTCTTCTCTATCAGAGAAAATTTGAGGATTATTCCTCAGCCCCCAGAGTATCTCCTGAGATCTTACCCTTCTACCTTCATTCAGGTCTGCCTCAGGCCTTTTCAGTCTACTTTTTCTGTTAGATGTACCTGCTTCTCTTGTTCTATGCTGACAACTCTTCTCCACATCCTGAGACTGAGATACCTCCATGACTCTGCAACTCACTTTCCTTATATTTCTACTGTGGGTATGTGTGCATGTCTATGTACATGTACATGTTTGTGTATGTACTCGTGCAAATGAGAACTCTTATGTGAATACACACGTGGAAGGCCAGAGAACAGCTTGGGATGCCATTATTCAGGTTATATTCACCTTTGTTTCTTTGGTTGGTTGGTTGGTTGGTTGGTTGGTTGGTTGGTTGGTTGGTTGGTTTTTGGCTACAATATCACTCCCTGAACTTACCACATTTGCTCTACTGGCTGGACAATAAGTTCCAGGGATACTTCTGCCTCCACCTTGCAGTGTTGGGAGTATTATAATTGCTTATTATCATGACCAGTTCTTAATATTTGTTCTGGGGATAAGACTTGGGTTTATTAAATGAGTTATCTCCTCAGATCCATCCTCCACTGTATTTTTCAATAGATAGACATTTACCATGTACCTGCTTTGTCCACTTGAGACCATCTGCCTAGGGCCTTTTTCCTTGACCTACTACATAAAATCTCAGTATCATCTTCATCTTTCATTCACCTGTCAGTGAAGGTCCACCTTCCTGACATCCAGACACACTGACAGCCTCATCTACATTTTTGGGGTTCCTCCATGGCTTCCCCCAGGGATATTTTTCTTGTAACCTTGTGAGAAACTGAATCCATCATTCTCAGCTAAAATACAATCTCCTCTACATTGAAGCCACCTCTTCCAAGAAGGAAATAATCACCCAGGTTTTACATCTTTAGCATTGCCTTTGACCTTAATCAATATATGTAAAATATACTTTGTATTGCATCACCTGTGATATAGTGGCCCTGGGATTGGACAAGCCCAAGTCTAGATCTCCTCCTTATTTATGACCCTGGGATAGGGTATTAGCTCTAGGCTTTCAATTTCCCTGTATTTAGGATGGGAACAGTAAAATGAGTCTTTGCAGGTACCTGTAATAGCTGGGGTTTGTGGGGGGAGACAATAATTCTGATGTTCTTAGAGTAAGTTGAGACATGCTGGGAGCCTTGGGCAGAGAGAAGGTAGAAATTCTAGTAGTAAAGTAAATCTTCCCTACAGAGGCCTAGTGTCTTCATGCACAATACCCAACCATGCTACCCTCAGAGAAAACACAATGCCAATAGCTGGAAGGCCGTGAGATAAGAGAGCTGTTAAAAATGTTATTTTTTCATTCTTCTGGTGTTCCTATTAAAGTAGGCTAGTGGTTTTCTCATTACAGCTAGGTGAGGATCTGTCAAAAGGATTAATTACTTTACCTATTGATTTAATGGGACATTCACTTGGGAGTGTCAAGACACCTGCCCAATTATCACTTAATTAGCCTGGGAAAGCTTAGTTTTTCAGTATGCTGTGCACTGTGGGAAAGTAGAGAAGACCGGTAGGTGCAAGCTAGCTTAGAGACTGAGATCAAGATCTCAGTAGGTCCGTTCTACGGAAACAAGTGATTAAATAGAGTCATTAACCGTTTAAGCTTGGCTTTATGTCTCTGTGTTTATACACATTTTATTCTTGTAGCCCAAATGTTAGGGATTTGGCAATCTGCATTTGGAGCCAGGTTGTCATGGAGAACATTTCTGCCTCACATAATGAAGATACATATTCCTCCAGTTTCCAGAATAAATTTAGTTACCACATATACAAGGGAAAATATTCAGGGGATATTTGAAAGTTATTAATTTTTAAAGGTATTATTTACTGTGTATTTATTTAAAATGAATAATAATTCAATCTCTTTCAGTTTGATCTTTTCTTAAGCACTTGAATTGGTCCATCTTTAGGAAAGAAAAATATTTCTCAGACATCTGCTGTATGTACTGGCTTTTTGGGATCCTATTCTCTTTGGATGTATACCTTGCTAGAAGGAGGGCTTTGGACCTTCCACAAAGCAAAGTGTCTTACCTCTCTTTTTTTTTTTTGTTTTTTGTTTTTTTTTTGGTTTTTTTTTTGTTTTTTTGTTTTTATTTTTTAGGTTTTTTCTTTTTTTTTTTTTTGAGTATAAAAAAAAAAAAATTTTTGCATCCTCCC
>NW_026067924.1:26242056-26291001 GCF_014885135.2 Alexandromys fortis | reverse complement strand
AACACACTGAACCTGATAGAAGAGAAAGTGGGAAGTACCCTACAACAGATGGGCACAGGAGATCGCTTCTTAAGTATAACCCCAGCAGCACAGACACTAAGGGCAACATTGAATAAATGGGACCTACTAAAGCTGAGAAGCTTCTGTAAAGCAAAGGACAATGTCTTACCTCTCTTAAGATTAGATGCGGATGGGGTGGAAGGGTGTGTGGAGGGATGGGAGGTGGGGAGGGAGTGGGAGTTTGAATTGGTATTTTTTTTAAAACAAAATCTAATAAAATTTAAAAAAAAAAAGCACTACCATGAAAAAAATATACAGTTTTAATGGGCTGTCAAATCCTTACCCAGTATTAATGTAAAGGTCTAGAGTAGAGGTTTGTTTGATTCCATCAGTTCTTGTAAACTGAAGTAATGATTAAAGGGTGTGGTTAGAACAGTATGAATTCTAGGGCTGGGGGTGTAGAGCACTAGCTTAGTTTAGCGTGTAAAAAAACCCTGTGTTCCATCCCTAGCACTTTATAAACTGGAGGTAGTGGTACATGTAATAATCCTAACACTTGGGAGGAGGAATTGGGAAGACCGGAAAATCAGCTACATAACAAGTTTGATCAGCCTGGGCTCCATAGGAATCATCCTGAGAGGAAGGCAGAAATGAATGAAATCAAAACATGGATTCTAGACTAATCACTACGCAGTGAATAGGTGGGTATCAAGATTCCCACAAATAGTGGACAAAGAAAAGGACATCTCAGTGGACTTATGATTGATCAGCAGCAGGGGAAAATCAAAGACAATGTTTGTTTGACTGGGGTGTTTTGCTAGCTTGATCCCTGGTGTGCACTGTGTGAGTAGAATGAGAAGTTCTGTATATATGTGTATATGTGTGGTGTGGGTATTCTGCATTGTGCACATAAACTCAAGGGTATTGTGTGTTGAAATTGTAAGAGCTTCTAGGAAGTATGTTATCAATGAGTTGCATATGTATGCCCATGATTGTAAAGAAGGTATTATAAGCAAGTGAGCACTTAAATGTGTGTAAAGGTATGTTATGTGGTTCTCATTGATATATTGAGAATACTGTGTGTTATATGAAAACAGGTATTCCATGTATTGTGTGCACATACTAATATGAATTTGTACTTCTGCGGTTTATGTGCCAGTATTTCTGCATACTTTTCCAAGTGTATTTCAGGATTCCTTGGGAAGATTTGGGGTATGTTACCTTGACCACAAGACGTTGGTCTGTGGTCTACTTGTTGTGGCCTGTGGTTCTAGCAGATGGGAGCTGGGGCATCAATATTGCACGTGCTTCTTTGCTGAACAATGACCTCTGACAAATGACTGTCCTAAGAATTGTACACAGGCAGTCACACTGCTCTGTATTTTATACCATTCTTAACTTGATTCCTGTGACCTATTGTCTAGAGTGACTGACAGATGCTTTGAGATTAGAAGAGATTGTTTTTCATCTTAATTATTAGCTTCTTTTCCTCCTTTATTTCAGTACTGGTTCTCTTCAGACAGGGAAAGTCTTTAACTCAATGTTTGACTGAACTTGATGCTAGAATGTGATCACAGGATTGTGATGTTATGTGATTTCTCTGATTAACCAACACTTGAAAATATACTCTGAAGTATACTTGAAAATCAGATAGCTGTCCCCATGGAGAAAACTAAAGGAAAATTGCCTTTTGTAGAATCTCATTCGTGGGTATTTTGATAAGAATTTCCGTTTTCCTTCCCTGAGGTGAGCCCCGGTCTTCCAGGGAACTTGCTTCCAAACCCTTTCCTTGGTGCTTCATGAAAGCTGTATTGTTCACATTTCTCATCCTCTTCAAATGTCCCTTGTCCTAAGCATGAATGGAAGAGGAGGTCACTGCTGCTGGAAACATGCAGCCCAGTGACACGGCTGAGCTCCTTCTAAACAGACCTTAGCCTTTCTAAATGTGGAGCCCTTTCCCACTCTCCAGCTGGCCCACCTCTCCTATAAATCAGTCATATAAATCTTTTCTAAATGAAAAGTTATTAGTAACAGCCACTAGCCTGTGTAACACAGAGAATGTAATTGAGGCCCTGGATGGACTTACCATGTTCTAGTTCATTTGCCCCACCCAGTAGCCTGGCAGTGTCGGTAAGTGTTCTCATGGTGAGGAAGTCAATGCAGAGCTCAGGTCTTCCCTGGGTCTCAACTCAAGAGTTCAGAGTCACTGTGCAGAGCATTAGCATTGGAGTGATGGCAGATCACCTTGTTGGTAGTTGTGGGATTCCTCCATTTGTTCAGGAAATTATTGCCTTTTGAGGTGTGTTCCATTGCCTCTTCTGTTTTTTTTTTTTTTTGTATGTTTGTTTGTTTTTCCCTCCTGTGGCCTTTGCTACATCTTTATTAGTGTGTAGGGATAAAAGTATTCTGTATACTGTATCTTGGAGGGATGTGATGATAAAGCAAATACAGAGAAAATGTCTTGTGATCTGATGTCGCCCTAACCACAACTTAGCTCGCAGCTCTTTCTTTTCCCAGGTGCAGGTCCAAATTATGGTCCTGTTCAAGTATTTGCAAGCACTCACTTTCCTTTGTTTTGTGTGAATGGAGATTGTCAAAAAGTCTGGCATGGTGACACGTTTATATTAACAGCCCTGAGACCTGAGAAGGCAGAGACAGTAGATCTCTGGCTCTTTCTGGCCAGATAGCCTATCCTATGTAGCAAACTCCAGGTTAATGAAATTCTGTGACTCAAAAAAAAAAAAAAAAAAAGTTGTTGACCTCTGACTTCCTTTCCTTCCCCTCTGCACACACACACACATGCCATTCATACATATATAGAAGCACACACACATAAAATTGCCTTGTAGGTAAGTGAACAACATCTAGTCTTTGATTAACTGGTAAGGAAGAAAAATGTGTGGTGAAGATCCCAAAGCCTGAACGGTAGAACCTTGGAAGTATAATGAGCCACCTCTAGTCATGGTCAGCCAAGGTCTTCTCAACTGTTCTCCAAAGTTACCATTAACAGTGCGTTAGGCTGAAAACTTCTCCCTTCTGGAAAGGATTTGCACTGTTTCTTCAGTTAGGCACTCTTAGTTTTGCAGGCTACCTGTGGCTACGAAGCCCACAGACATTGCTTTCCTCGGCATGTTGTCTGAACCCAAGCAGAACTGTACTAACTATAGGCCTAAAATTCATGGCCTGGGCACCTAGCATTTGCTGCTCTTCCTTCCCCTTTAAGTGCAGAGGCATTTTTCCAGTTGTTTTTCAGGTGGGGCAAATTTGACTCCATCTCCTGTCTCTGGTCACTACAGATGTGTTCATGCCATTTGTCCTTGCCAGGGTATTATTGATTCTGCTATCAGTAGCCCTCTCTGGAACTTCCACCTTTGTTATGGGGTAATAATAAAAATTAACTTATTTGATGGCCTACCAAGCCCATGTAGTAAAGGTGGCCAAAGATAATGATGTGGTCCAAAAAGCCCACTGAATTGTATGTATTTCCACTTACAGAGTTCGGTTGGTAGAAAGGGGATCTCCTCACAGCTTACCTCTGATGGAGTCTGGAAAAGTAAGTATTGGAAGTGTTAAAATCTTATCCCAGTATAAAGGTGAGTAAGAATGAGTGGGGTTTAAAGTGTCAAGAAATATATTCTCTGAAACCATGTGTTACCCCGGGAAAAAAAAGCTTTCTTGAAGATAATGTTTCAGGGTGGTTTGGCTATGTGTGCAAAAAGTCCATAACCATGTCTGAACATTGTTATTTTTTAAATAACAAACCTATGCTGCATTCAAGCCACTAGAAGCCCGAGTGCTACCTATCTCTCTATGGTCTGTGTCCTAAGGAGATACCTAAGTTCTAATATGACTGTTATAGTTCAGTTATCTGGCCCATGTTCTCAGTCCCAGTCCTAGCTTTTAGGAGGAGAAAAGACTTTCAGAACATTGAGAAGGTTCTTACACTGTCTTATACTTAAATACCATTAGCTACTATTTAGTCACCTGTTCATACCTAATGGAACCAAAGGTTGTGAAGTATTCTATTGATTCTTAATATCCTAGTGGTCTAGCTAAAATCAGCATATCACACTAGAAGAAAAGTATGTGAATAATGCTTCCCAGTGGTCACCTTTTAGTTTAGTTTCTGTCACAGTTAGTCAGAGAACTAAAACTATGTTTAAACTTGCATGAACGTTTCCTTTTTTGCCCTAAATAGCAATCCTTTCTCCATTTGACATAGTTCTTTTGTTAAGTTTATTTATATATGTATATGTGGTATACATGCCCATGTTCACACACATATGCAAAGACCATGATATTGGGTGCCTTCCTCTGTCACTCACTCTCTGCCGTATTGCCTTCAGGCAGGGTCTTTATTGAAGTAGAAGTTCGTCGTGTTTTTGGTTAGATTGATTAAAAAGAGAGCTGGGATCCACCCATCTGTAATCCCCAATGCTGGCATTACAGGCATGCACAGCCATGCATAGTTTTTTATGTGGATGTTGGAGATTTAAACTCTTTTCCTCATGCTTGCAAGGCAAGTGCCACACTTCTAAAAGAGCTTATGTTGCGGTAGGACTTTTAGAATACATATGTCCATTTCTGCAAGTCCTATCCCTTAATGAAGTGGCGCTCAGGGTAGGAAGGTAGTAACCACCATCCCAACACAATCTGTGGGACTGTCAGGTACAGAAACCAGGGTCATCACCCTTCAGGTACAACCTGACTGCTATAAGATGTCATGAGTTTCTACCACAGAGTATCTTGCTTTAACTTAACATTCTATAGAATGTTAAATTTTCTGAACCAAGGCAGGTCATATTTGAAATTTTAGAGTAGACCTTTGAGCCCTTTTCTATGTGATACAGTAGAATGTTGCAAGGTTCAGTGAATGTTGAAAGGAAGGACTTAGTGTCATTGTCTATAATAAAAGTTGTTTGCCAATAGGAGTGAGTCCCTCGCGGAGGCTCAAAATGCAAATATAGTAGAGAAGAGTGGATAACAGGACAGATGTAGTCAGAAGCTACCAGGTGGGGCTAGGAGTTCACTAAACTTTTACTTCTATCCACTACAAAAACATCCTCTACTGAATCAGTTACCAAGGATCATTTGGAGATTGGTTACTTTTAGTCCACACACATCCCTACAAATTGGCCTCTGCAATCCCCTGAATTCCAGTTGACTCTGGTCTGCCTGCTTCCTTAACCCCCATATACCAGGTTGTTAAATCAATATATGCAAATTCCTATTTTGTACATCAGATCATGTGGAATATTTCATCATTTATCCTAGATTTTGTTTCATAATTCCTTTGTAAATAATCAGATCTGAGCATTTATCAGCTTTGAAATATGGTTGAAAATCAGGTTTCATATTTTAAAGTCCTTCTGCCCAGACTGTAGAGTCATAGAGCATTGACAGCAAGAACATCTTTTGATAATGGCACATGCTTTAACTTCATGCCACAATGCTCTCTAATGGTCTTTGGAAAGAAAATGGCCACTTGACATTTAAGCAAGGTTGTCATGGGAACGTGTATGATACCTGCTTGCCTTTTTAACCACAGTCAAAAATTGTCTCCTCTCTTCTCTCAAACAGATACTTCCTGGAGTCCGGATCATTATTGCCAATCCAGAAACTAAAGGCCCACTGGGAGACTCACACCTTGGAGAGGTAAGTTATGGAAAGTCTTCTGGGAAATGTTTCCTCCCACATCAAACCTCTGAGCCCGTTTGTGCTTTTACACTTACTGTCATCCACAGCTCATGCTACTCACATGAGGCAAGTCATGGTAGCAGGCTTCAGTCATTCCTGCAAGGCTCAGTATTATAGAGTGGCATTCACCTAAGGACATAGAAGACACTGTCATCGGAGAATTTCAAAAGCACAGCAAATTTGACCTCTGCGGACTTACTCTGGAGAATGTTCTCATGAGCCTTCTCTATTTCTAAGATCTCCTTCATCAGGAAATTATTGAAACCTTCAGAGTAAACAGATCTACACCTAGCATGACGTCCACACAACTCAAAAGTCCACAGAATAGAAAAGTAGTAGTTAGATAGGTGTTTTAGACAGTGGTACTTTATACTGCTTGTGATGAAATCCCACCCACTGTGGTTCCCTGCCATTTGGTCCCCACCATGCCGTGGCAAGGTATGGCTGGAAAGAAATCTCCATCATGCTTCCTAGCCTCTAAATTTTCTCCACTGACATCAGCTGGGCCTTGAGACTACTCATTTGGTGAGGTCAATTATCACACCTTGTCCTTTCTCTTATTCTCTCCACTGATAAGATTGCTTTGAGAAAGTAGGGTTCCTGAGAAAATGGCAAGGCCCAAGTCTCAGACTCTATATAGAGCCATATCACCTTTCCTCAAGTTATCCTGCCTATGCCTTGGCCGTCCACCTGAGAATGTCTTTGTGTGACCATATGTGCATCCTTTACCCTACATGTCACCATCAATAGGACAGGATCAGCCTACCCAGGAACACTTTCCCACAGAGCATGTAGGTAGACACATGACTCATGATCAAGTCCTGACCATTCTACATTCCTTTCTTATCTGGCTACTTTGTGACCCTGAGTTTGAATCTTGTGATCATGTAAAATTATCTGCACTAGGTTAATCAAGTGTTGCACTCAGTGTTCTGTCCCCTTCCAAGGTAACCAGGCAAGAAGTTGATTTTTTTTTCGTATTTACTCCATTTTGATCAAAACATAATTGGCAAATAAAGTGCATAAGTCAAGTTGTACACAAAAACATTTGTGTTGCAGTAGTGGTTGTATGTACTGAAAATGACTTACATTCAAGGTACTTGGATCACCTATCACCTCAGAAAATTGCCTTTTTTCTATGTGTGGTGAAAATATTTAAGTTCTGTTGCCAAATTTCAAGCTGAAGAAAACATAGTCTCTGTGTTGTATGTTGGCTCCCAGAAGTCCTTCATCATCTAATGAAGGCTGTTACCCTTCAGCCAACATTTCCCCATCACTGTTCACCCTCAGGAACCAGGAACAACTATTTGGCTGCTTTCAGTGAGTACAACCTTTCAGAGTCCACATATAGGTGAGATTCAGTGGTATATGTTTTACTCTGACTTCTCCCACTCCTGTTGTTAGAAATGACAGGTTTCCATTTTCCCCTTTTAAGACTGAAGTTTATGACTTTGTCTTTATTAGTTACTTGTCTTGTTGCTGTGACAAAAGCAAAATAAGCCAGTGTTTATCTTTCCCAGGGTATGGTCCATCATGGCAGGGAAGTCTTAATGTCATGAGCTCAAGACAGTTGATGACATTTTATCTACAGTCAAGGAACATAGACAGATGAATGTTGGTGTTCAGCTAGCTTTCTCCTTCTTATGTAGTCTAGAACAGCCTAATGACTAGAACTGCTCACATTCAGGGTGTTTCTTCCCACCTCAGTTGGCCTAATCAAGATAGTCCCTCACAAATGTGCCCAGAGCCTTGTCTCCAAAGTGATTCTAGATCCTCTCACATTGACAAACAATATAATCTGTCACAATTGTCTTAGGAAGGAAATATTTCATGTTGGACACAGTAAATAGATGCCTGTACCTCATCTTATGTTGTTCTTCTATCTATATGTTATTTTTTGATTACTTCAGCAGGTGTTTAGTAAATGTCTTCTAGGATCCAGACACTATTCTAGGATCCAAGACTATTTCAGGGGTCTTAGGATACAATGGTAAACAGTACAGATGAGGTTCTCTTCTCAGGGTACTCAACCATATTTCAGTGTTAATAGAATAACAAAATATCCAATCTCTGACTGCCTGTGCTGCAAACAGTATAATCCAAAAGCCCTCCTCATGGATCCAGCCCTGCATGCCAACATCACTGAGTGCACTGTACAGATGCTTTGGAACTGTGTTGGCTACGCTGTTTTCCTGGGCCTTTTATGTGGTTCCACATCATCTTTAGCCATTGCTTTGAATCTATGTCAACCTCTACTTAACTGTGCTACCACAGACCCCACATTCACCTGTCTTTCTGTTGACTTTGCCCTTCCATTGTATTTTGTGTTATTTTATTATGATCTGCTTCAAAAGATGTGCTGACCAAATGAAAGGGAAAAAGCAGTCTTAATGCTTTGAGCATTTTCCAAGTGCTCTTAGAAAACTACAAGCAAACTCATACAACTGTATTCACTTTCAAATCTTTCAGTAGTCTACTTTAAGGAAATTTTCAGCAGGAGAATAACTTAGTTAGTTGGTTGCTTGACTGTAACATATTTCACATGGTACTTTTATTATAGAGAACTTTCTGGGTGTACTTCTGGCCTTCTACCCCCATCCCCACCTGAGCAAACCACCATTGTCTTGTACTCAGACTGTGGACCCAAGGAAACCTTGGCTATTTTTGAAAATAACTTGTTGAGTTGGTGAGACAGTTAGCTCTTCTTCTCTGGAGAAGGTGTGTGCACAGAGTGGCTCATGCACAATGGTGTTTCTCTCTGTTCATAGATCTGGGTCCACAGTGCCCACAATGCCAGTGGCTATTTTACCATTTATGGAGATGAGTCTCTCCAGTCTGATCATTTCAACTCCCGATTGAGTTTTGGAGATACCCAGACAATCTGGGCCCGAACAGGCTACCTGGGCTTCCTGAGGAGAACTGAGCTCACGGATGCAAATGGAGGTGAGTCCAAGCTGGAAGATGACACACATTGTACAGAAGTTGAATTTGACTAACTGAAAATGGCCTTCAGGTTTGAGAGCCACACCAGGACCTCTGCTTGCTACTACTGACCTGAAAGTGCCTAATCTGGAAAGAGAAATAAGTAGAGGCTGGGTAGATAGTACAATTGGTAAAGTATATTTACCATGAAAATATAAGACCTGAGTTTAATCCCTAGAACTCAAGTAATGTGTGTCTTATAATCTTAGGGCTACAAAGTTAGTTTTCTGGGGCCATAGTAGCCAGTCCAACTTAGACAAAAGTTCAGTGAGAGACCCTGTCTCAACAAACAAGGTGATTAGCAACCAGGGAGAATATCTGAAACTGATTTCTATCTTCCACACCTTTGTACACATATATTAGTGTGCACACACCTGTACAAATGCATACACATGAAGATGTGCACACAGGCAATAAGTTTTAATTGAAGTAGACAGAGCTGTGCATACCCTTCCTTTGTCTTTCTGAGAACCCAGAACAAAGGTAAAGCTAAACACAAGCTCAATGTTCCCTATGATGAAGTGTGCTGAGTGTCCTCTTAAGTTCCAAGGGCTGTATGCTGTCCCTACCAGGACCTCTCCTATAACATTTGGACAGGAGTAGTCCTGAGGCGTTGGGCCCTGATGGCTAGCAACTGGGTCTTCCTGTTCCCTTTGTTGCTTGCTTTCTATGACTCCATAAGGAGAGCCACATGGGTATTCCATGAAGCCAAGATACCAAAGCACACTCATGTGCCTAGGGGTTGGCTCAGTGGCAGAGTACATGCCTGAGACTCACATGTCACTAGGAATACTGAGAAGGATACCTGGAGCTTGCCAGCAAGCCAAGCTAGCTGAATTACTGAGCTCCAGGTACTTGGGAGTTCCTATCTCATAAAATGATGTGAGCATAATAGAGGAAAACACCTAACTTTGACCCATGGACTCCCTGTGCATACATACGTACAAATGTCTAAGAAGAAAAAGCAGGCTGGGTGGTGGTCGTGTACACCTTTAATCCCAGCACTTGGGAGGCAGAGGCAGGCGGATCTCTGTGAGTTCGAGGCCAGCCTGATCTAGAAGAGCTAGTTCCAGGACAGGAACCAAAAAGCTACGGAGAAACCCTGTCTCAAAAAAAAAAAAAAAAATGAGAACCTGGTGTTCGAGCATCCAGCCTCTGGGAAATGAAGAAAGAATGCCCTAGTCTGAGGCAGCTGATACATCCCAGGAGAAAGAAGGCAACCATCCCTAAATCTGGATCCTCTTTCTTGCTTTTCTGTGTCATTATGAAGAGCAGGTTCTTAAAAACAAAACAAGCAAACAAACAAACAAACAAAAAAAAAAACCAGAACAGTAAAGGTCTTGATTGGTACTTGGTTTCTTCTTCAACAGAGCGCCATGATGCCCTCTATGTGGTGGGGGCATTAGATGAAGCCATGGAGCTGCGGGGCATGAGGTACCATCCAATAGACATTGAGACTTCAGTCATCAGAGCCCATAAAAGTGTCACAGAATGGTAAGAGGATGGGAAGGCATTGTCTGTTCTGAAGTCAGGATCCTAGTTATTGGTCACAGAATATGGAAGAGTTTCCTTAAAACAAGGCACTGGGAAGAATGGAGTGTCTCTTCAAGGCAAGCCTTACTCAAGGCTAAGGACAATACAGGAAAGAGCCTACTTTGTTAGGACATCCCAGGTACCTGGAAGCCAGAGAGTTTTAGCCTGAACCCGAGTTGTTATTGTCTGTAATTATGTAGACGTTGACATTTGTTTTGCTCCTCTGTATCATGTTTTCACAAATCAAAACAACAACAAAACAAACAAGACACTCCTTCAACTGACACTTGCTAGTAAGATGTATTGTACTTCTGTGGGAAAAGAAAATGTGAGGAAAGGCTTTGTTTTGGCCTGGTCTCAGTAGATGTGTGTGCCAGATAAGAACTGCTTCAAATAAATCAAAGCCCAAGCCACAAGGTTCTGCATACAGGAGCCCTGCACACAATGACCCAAGGGTGGTGGCAGGAGTGGGAGGCGGGGAATATGAGTTCTTATTCTTCCCAGAGGCATGTGTTTATCTACTGCCCAAGCCCTTCCAATGATACTTTGTAAAGTGTCATTGCCAAATAGTAGAACCTCCACCCATAAGCTCACTTCTGCTCCCTGTGTTGGAAGAACAAGGAGGCTAGAGAAATTCATCAGTCTCTGTTAATGACAGTCACAGATTTGCTTGGCACTTTCATGCTGTGGTTAGGAACAGAAAGTAGCTCCATGCTTTTCAGTGTAGGCTTATTCATGCACTTGATAACAGACCAGGTGTTACTCACTAAGGCACTGTGCTCCCTCCTGGCAGAACCTGATGTGACCAATCTCAGTCTTAGGGTACAGCCAATAAAGGAAGCAGGTGCAAGAATAGCTTTGAGTAATTTTCAACCTTGGTTCCAAGATAGTTCATTCTTCTAATGGGTTTCTGAAAACAGACTCAAACCTAATTGTTACTTATTGGATCAGAAAAACACAGATATATTTATTTACTTTGGGGGGTGGTGGGTACTAGGCTTTAAACCAGTGTCTCCTACATGCTAGACAGGTACTTTGCCATAGTTCTGAATCTAATTGTGGAGCTCTTGGCAAAGAACCTAAGATCCTGTTTGTATATGCATGAATTATTCTATGGTCACATTGCCCTAGATTCTTACCAACACAGGCCTCCAGGGTTTGTGTTACTATGCTTGCCTGGCATTTCCAAATCCCTGGATTCTATGCTCAGCACTACAAAAACTCAAAACCAAAACAAAATAAAAAAAAAAAAGAACAAGGTCTTCAGTTGCCAGAGTTTCCTCCATAACTGGATAGACGACAGAAATGCAAAGGCAGTACAAAGTCTTGATATTCAAGACAGTGCCCCGGATGACCTCATTTTGTACCTATGTGGCTTTAAATCTCAGGTGCAGCCTCAGTTTAACTGACTTTATCATCTCCCTCAAGACATATGCTGAAGGGTCTCCCTCTGGGTTCTTATCCTAAGCATTACTGTGATTCCCTACTCAATGGCTCCTAAATGGAATGTGACCCTCAGGTGGTCAGTCAGGATTACCAATCCACCTATTCTTGTAGAAGACCCAGAGGAAAGAAACTGATGAGTCAGGGGCTTAAGTTCTGATAGACTCAGGATTTTGAACTGTTCAGTCACAGACTTCCTCCCCTGCTTCTGCTGGTCTTCTTACAGTCTTCTCCATGTGTTTTCTTCTCACCACCCCATCATGTCCTCTAGGTTGCCTGCCACTTGAGAAACCCCATGTCAAAGACAAAACCATCCCCATGTTCCCAATTCAAGCCAACCAAATCTATTTCTCACCAGGGAACTTGCTGTGTTAACACAGCCCCTGAGAAAGCTATGCTGATTGGCAGGTATTTAATTCCCATCCCACTCTGCTTGGCAAACCTTGGAGTGACAGCTGAGCTGTCTCTCTGGGTGACTGAACTGTGCCTAGTACTTCAGGACAATGGCATATATTTCAGATGCCATTATACCATTTGACCCAAAGTGTCTGGGAGATATATGTGATCACTGATATCATAGATAGAACAATGTATCTGGGAGGCCATGGAAACCAATATTTCAATGTCACAGGGCTCAAATTAAGGGAATGAAATGTCAGCACTTCTTGGAAATCATTTCAAAACTGTTTTCTGGGGGTGTGCAGGTGTCTCAAAGCAACACCCTGCTTAATGCTTTCTTCAGTTCTCTGTTAGCATAATACATGCGCATTGATGATACTGAATCAAATTTGCACTGTTTTCTAATAGACTTAATCTCGTGCTTGTAGGAAAAATAGTGCCTCAAAGGTACATCCCATCTCAAGCTAGGATAGAGATTGTTAGGCAGGGGAGAGCCTATGTGACCCTTCTGGTTTGTCCATATAGTTCCTTCAGCATTTTCATTCCTATAGCCATGCAGACCTGTGCCAGAGCTTGTACATACCAGTCCTAAAAGCCAATGTCACAGGGTAATGGAGTTTAAAATGGTAAAGCAATGGGCTCATTCTTTCAGTAATTAGGTAGACAAAGTACTCAGGGGCCCTTCCACCAAATAAGTACCTGCTACATGAATTAGTTGCTGCTGTGTTACTGTCATCTCCAAACTCAGTACTCTGAGACATAACTACTAATCATGCTCACATAGCTATGGGTAACCAGTCAACTAAGGTCACCTTAGCATCTGTTCTGCTGGAAATAGGCCCAGTGGCTCTGCCCTACATGTGTCTTATCCTTTGAAGCCAGCTCAGGCACATCTCTAGCCTGGCAAGTGCACTGCTACATTAGAACAAGCAAAAACAGCCCAGCACTTCTAAACCCTCTGCTGGTATCACTTTGCTCACACACATTGACTAGGTTTCATATTGAGCCCAAAGGCTGCAAAGTTTGAGCACTGGGCTAAGGGTGCTTTCTGCTAGTACACAAACCCCTGCAGCAGTAGAGCTGGGAGCCTAAAAGAGATGGTGGGAGACTGCGTTGGGAAGCTGATGAAAGTAGTGAGGGAATTGCATCTTGGGCAGCTGTAAAGCAACAGAACTGGAATCCAGACTCCCCTAAGGAGGCAGAAGTGACCCTGTACCATGGAAGCAGAATCCAGAAAACACCATATAACACATAAGAGTCACCATGAGAGAAAGAGAGGAGAAAGTTCGAAAAGGTTTGTTGTGGCTGGGAAGACCGTGTGCTGACACAGCTCAGAGGGATGCTAGTCTGAGGAGATGGGTGGGTCACTCAAGCAGATCTGAACAGAAATAGAAAGTTATCATTACATAAAAGACTTCCCCCGGTGATGGTGGTTTTCTTCTCTATCTTTTAGTGCTGTCTTTACCTGGACAAACCTGTTAGTGGTTGTGGTTGAACTTGATGGGTCAGAACAGGAAGCCTTGGACTTGGTTCCCTTGGTAACCAATGTGGTCCTGGAAGAGCATTACCTGATTGTAGGAGTGGTGGTCGTGGTGGACATCGGTGTCATCCCCATCAACTCCCGGGGAGAGAAACAACGGATGCACCTGCGAGATGGGTTCTTGGCAGACCAGCTGGATCCCATCTACGTGGCCTATAACATGTAGTCTCGTCACTTTGGCTTCCACAGACTTTTCTACGGACGTGACCATTTTTTTTCTCAGTGTCCACAGAGACATGCAGACACTTGGCCACACTTGAAGGAGGAACCTGGTGTGGTGAGGTTGGGGGAGGACTTCTAGGAGCAGTCACCTGGCAGGGAGATGAAATGTGAATTTACGCTGGATTTTGCTCAGAAGGACTTTGGATCACTGCCTTCAGTTTGCTGGAAAAGCTCATTTTAAGAACTTTCTTTTCTTTGTTTCTTTTTTTTTTTAATTATTGAATAAGAAGTGCTCTCTTCGTAAATGTGGTATTTTGTTAAGCCAAAATAGCGATTAAAAAGAATATTCTACCCTCCAAATGGGTTCTTTTAAACAATTTATGTAGTGTGACAAAGAATTGTTTTCTCTGTTTTAATGTGTCATGGAATCTTAATGACATGGATCTGTTACTAATTTAAGCCATCGATAGATCTCACCCTTCTAGGAGAGTTTACTGAGGTACGAGAACCTTCCAGGTAGCACCTTCTAATTAGATTTTAGCAGCTTTCTTTGTCAGAGACACGCTGAAGAAACAGAGGCCAGTTTATGGCCTTTGAAGTTAACATAGAACAAGAAGCGATTATAAATAAGGTATTTCGGCAACTATCTTGCAGATATCTTTGTACTAAACTAAAAAGATAAAAATAAGTTAACTTCCTCGATATGTAATTATGTACAAAATGTTTAATTTATTTTGATCTCTTTAGAAGTATAAAAGAGAAAAAAACATTCAAGAATATTAAAGTCTTGTAATGTTTGCTAATATAAAAAAAGTGTTGTATTATCTTGCGTGGATAGTATCACAACAAATATATATATATAAAATATAAATTCACTAATGAACAAAGGAGACTTTAAAGTTTAAATGCAGAAATTGTCACTTGCATGGTGCGCCCTCCACTGTATTCACACACTCTTGGCTGTTTCCGAGCAATCACAGGTCGCCAGTAACCCTGTCTTAGACCAGAGACCAGCAAGTGGAGTCACCACCGTCTCTGAGATGGTGAAGGGATTTAAAGCTAACATGCACTATTTTTTCCTTTGCTGTGAGGACAACAGTGAATGCTTTTGTGCCAGCATGTATAAATGACATTAAGGGGCTCCAGGTTGGCAAATAGCACTGTTTTCTGAGCTGCAAGAATTCGTTGCATAATGTCAATTTTATTTTATTTTAGCATTTTGTGTGTGTCACTTTTTAAGAAAAAAATTTGATGGTTGGTAAGAAAAGAATGATAGCCTGTGGTCATTTGTACCAGATATCATTCATTTGCCCCTTCCAGTGGCCACTGTGAGCAGATAAATGTCCAGAACAGCTGTGAGGGAAAAGCTATGTGTGATGTCTTCTTCAGAGTGTAGACCCAGCCAACTCTGATCCTCTACTTCTGGTAGCTTCCTAGCTTGACCCTGAGTAGCCAACTATTCCAGGAACTCAAAGTCGAGCTCTGGTTGAAGCAAGGAGTTCTGCTGGTCACATCCTTGTACTAACTGTTGGTAAACCAATCCCTAGTTATGTGTGCCTACAACTCGACCACTGTATCCTTCAGTTGATCTGACCTATCTGCACTTAACCAAGGAGGATGTATCAGCAATGCAAGGGGTTTATTTTTTAATTGCCACAGTATGCTCCTGCAGTGGTTCCCAGGACTAGAAAAGCCTGACTAAAATTGTTGCTGAGCAGAAGTGAGGTTCTTGATTGCATTATGGGCAAGTTCTTTGTCTCAGTTCCATGCAGTCAACAATAAGCCCTTTGCTAAAAGAGAGTTTTGTTTGATTTCTGAGATCTAAGACTGTTTATTTTGTTTTTAATTTAAGTGGCACATTTTTAAAAATTCGCATATGTAAAGCATTCTTACAACTCCGTGAATCATTTGATTTTTCAAATATTGTTTGCTCATTGCTATATGTTTGTACATGTTTCAAATACACATTCCTACACTCTGCAGCTTCCCAAGGGAGGGGGGAATCCCTGCCACATACATAAAAACATTTTCTTGATACATGTTATACACACCCTCAAAGAGAGAGAGAGAGAGAGAGAGAGAGAGAGAGAGAGAGAGAGAGAGAGAGAGAGAGAGAGACTCTCTCTCTCCCTCTCTTAAAGGGAACTGGGTTTGACATTTCATATAGGATACTGATAGGTAAACATCATTGCAGTGTGCAGGAAATCTTCCATCTGGCTGATGTGAGGAAGCAAAACAAATTTAGATGTCGCTCAAAACGTACTCTTAACTTTTCACCATACCAACTTCACACCCAAGGAGGGCGAAGGCTGCAGTACAGTCGCACAGGCCATTCACAGCAGGTCTCTTCTGCATCCTGTCATCTGTGACATTAGACTTTAGGTTTGAAAGAGTTGGTGGACTGGGTTGGAAGCTTCATTGTGCAAGAAAAGGGAAAGGAGATGCTTTAGTACCACCAGTTTCAGCAATAAAGGAGGATCGTTGTGTATTAGAAGTTGTACTGTAGATAAATCATTCATGAGAATGTTTTTTAAAAAAAAAATGTTTGTCTTGTGACCATGTGCTTTTGGAGTCAGCCAAAACCGTGTAATCAACTTGCACAAAAAGAGGGTACACAATGAACACTGAGACACAGACCTAATCAAACAGGAGCAGATTCCTCATGGTGCTTGTTTATTATATATATTTAACCCTGCTTGACACTTTACCCGAGGGGACGGTCCCTTTATCAGTTGAATGTTAGCAGCGTTATTTCAGAGTGTGGTGACTGGTTAGAGAGAACTCGTGTACTCAACCAATCACAGTTTCAAACAAAATTTTTATGTGCAAAGGACAGCAACCTTCTTGTATGTTCAACCACCAGTACGCTTTGTACATCTGTGATAACGCCTGTTTTATATTCAAATGAACAAATAAAAGCTTTTATTTTTGTTGCTCTGAAAATAGCAGTTTCTTAATTGGTACCCTTGAAAAAAACTGTCTGGGACAGACCACTTCCATGTGAAGAAGGCAGCGACTCCTGGGAAATGTATCTGACTCTGTTTACATGACTTGTTGCATAACTTAGTACAGATACCCCTACTCTGAACCATGTGTAAATATTGATGTGGGCATTTCTAGTAACAGCAGTTCCTATGGCAACAAATGTTTTGTGAATTTTTTTTATTCTTTTAAATATATCTGAATATATTTGTTCACATTTTGCTGCAAGTGTACAGATTATTGGTACCTCTTTGGGACAGACAGTAAGCATGTGACCTGTGTGTAAACCCTTCTATTTGCTGTGTCATAGGGGAACTTGGCATGTCTGGATAGACACTGGTTGCCTATTCTCTCTTAATTCAAACTGTCTTTGTTTAATAACCAAAGGTTCTATCTTTTGTTCAAGGTCGTAGGGGTCTTAAGAGTTTTGGCTTGGGAAAACCTTAACTAGCTACTTGCTTTTTAGCCTGATGATTATAAAAAGGTCAGCATGGGGCTAGGGAAAATGCTTAGCTGGTTAAGCAGTTGCCACACACCCTGGCAACATGAGTTTGATCCCTGGAACTCACATACAAATGGAAGGAAAGAACCAGTTCCACAAAGTTGTTCTCTAGCCTCCAGAGGCACACCATGGTACACCTTCTCTATATACATCATACACACAATAATGTTAAAGAAGGGCATGTTGACATGTGTTTTTGAGTCCAGCACTGGGAAGTAGAAGGACACCTGAGGCTCACTACACTTTGAGTCCAGGCCAAGAAGAGATCCTGTCTCACAAATTAAGATGAATGTGTCCTCAGATGGACGTCTAGCTTTCACTCAGAGGTCAGAGCTTATTCACAGGATCAGAAGATCAGAATGTAGGTGCATCTGTGCAGAGCACCAGGTTAATCTAAAGCCTTTGTGTTGAAGTTCTACTTGCCTATGTCCAGGTTGTATCAGGTATGACAAATGCTCATGCTACTTTGAGCATCAAGGTGAAAGAATCTTGCAAGAAAGGGGTACTTCTACAGAGACCCAGATTTCTCAGATGGCAACCCTGCTAATAGAAACCAGGTAACCATGAGAACTGTACCAATGGAAGCTGCTTCAGATCTAGCATATGTACTTATGTATATGTATATATGTGTGTATATATAGCATGTTTTAGTGTGGTGCCCTGCATGCTCTGTCCTCTAGGTCAAGGCTGCAGTCTTGAGCATGTTCTGTAGCACTTTGGTTACTGGCCAATTATTCCATTCCAGGAATCCCTGGTGATGTCTCAGTATGTTGAGATCCAATGGTCTATTTACATGGAAATAGTGGGGTGGAGGTCTATGGGAGAAGTTCTGGAGTACAGAGAAGCATTCCTTAGCTACCACATGGACTGTGGTATTCACGGTAGCTTGCTTCTTCTGTATATAGGCCTCTTGATTCCTGATCCATGCCATATACTAAACATTTTTTCTATCTTACGCTAGAATGTCTTGGTGGAATCCTCTGACCTTTCCCAAGGTCCTTGGGTTATATTGCAGCATCAGAACGTCTGTGGAGATGTCAGCACTCTCATTTCCTTGGAGCAAAGGTGGGTCTACTCTGGCTGCCTCACACTGGCTATTGAGCTCTCGTGTTGGTTATGTGAACAAAAACCAGGGAACATATAACCAATATGTTTTTTCTTTCAGCAAATGTTTTGGCTATCTGGCTCAATGATTGTGGGGGCTGTCATTATACTGTAATGCTGTCTCTCTGTGATGGGCAAGGCCAGCTCATCTGGCTGGACTGAGGACTTGTGTCATATCTCAACTCTGTTTCCCACAGTACACTTCATCTTGACTTTTTCCCTTGAAATAGGACTAAATGACCTTGCATCTGACCTCTGCTAGATAATGGCTAGCTCATTTTCACTCAGACTGGCTTTCCACGTAGAAGCAGTAGAGATATAAAGGGGTCAGGCTCCTCCAGCTGCCTCAGAGACCTGATGGTGATTGCCTGTGTGAAATTGCTGAGATGTTTATCCTAGAGGCAGTCTAAGAATGGAGAGGCAGGCAATCACATACCCCAGGAAGCCTGGTTACATAGCTAGGATGGGAGGAGACATAAACTCTTTCAGCTTTGCATTCCACTGTGTGTGAGAGAAATGTACCCATTCAGGTATCTCCCAAGGGGAGTCATCAAATGACCCATGGGATGGTAAAGTTGTGTAAACTGAAAGGAGGAAGGAATGAAAATGTTTGATTCAAGTTCTGCCTCATTTGGGTGTTCAGTCAACACATACTTAGACACCACACCCCACATACACTGATTGTTGCTGGAGATGTGAAGAAAGCATCCCCAGACTCAAGACCAAGCTATGAGCAATGAGGGAAGTCTCTGTTCTTCCTGTTTCCAGTCTCTGTCCTTCCACAGCTAAACAGATTATTTTCTGGGGAAGATCTCTTTGCCCACCACGTACAAGATTCCCTGAGTTCATCTAACCAAATGTATCAAAATGATGGCTTACTCTCTTTAGTTCTTTTTGAGACAGGGTTTCCCTGCATAGCCCTAGCTGTCCTGGAACTAACTATATAGACCAGGCTGGCCTCCAACTCAGAAAGATCTGCCTGCCTCTGTCTCCCTAGTGCTGGGATTAGAGGCTGTGCCACCACTGACAGCTTGTCTCACTCTCTTAACCTATTTCCTGCTACTGATGTGAAAAATTATACCACAATTTTAGTGACAAGAGGTAGAGAATAGAAGCTATAGACAGCTATAGCCAAGCCCAAGGGAAAATTTGACATTCCTGATTGTTAAACTAGAATCATGACTTAAATATCCATGGGACTCCAAGGAACCTGGGAACAAAGATGCTTCTCCTGTGACCAGGCCAGCATTTCTGTATGAAGCCTCCTCTCCTGTACTCCATCACCCCTTCCCTGTGGCCAGTATGACTTCAGTGTACCCAATATTTTCCTGACCCAGGGTTCATTATTCAAATGCTTCTGACACATCAGTGCATGTCTGTAATCCAGACACTGGAGGTAGAAGCAGGAGGAGCAGAAGTTCAAGGTCATCCTTGGCTACCTAGTAATTTCAAGGCTAGCCTGTGCTACATGAGACTGTTAAAAAATAAAGTTCTTAGCTCTAGGTCTAGTGAATGTACTTTGAGTTACCATCCGGGCCTGCTGAGGGGTCAAGTCCACAACTTGACCCTTTTTCAGTATATCTGGAACAGCTCAGAAATGCTGTTCTTCACAGATCCCTAGCTCTGAAGAGTTTCAGTATGTTCAAGGTGGGGAAGCTATGCACACTGGTGATAGAAACACCCGGAGAGCACGGGGATGAACAGAGAGGACATGTATTTATTAATCTGTGTGGGAGCAGAGGTTGACGTTAGTGGTCTTACTCAATCATTCACCTTATTTTTTGAATTACAGTGTCTTTTTTTCTGGGGGACCTTCCCGTCTCTGCCAGCCCAATGCTGGGATTTATAGATACACCTGGCTGTGCCTGACTCTGTTTGTTGGTGCTGTGGATCTAATGTAGCATCTTAAACTTTCCTAAAAAGCACTTGACCTAACCAATCAAGCCATGACATGATATTTGTGTTTCTTCAGGTTAATGCATAGAATACCTGAAGGCTCCCCGTGTATTGTGTGGGGTCTAGCTAAGTGTATGTGTAAAGATGCATGAAAGGTGGTCCTGGAGAGGGGGACCTGAATGATAGCGCAGGTCCTGATTGGTACAGCATCACCAAGTCCTCTGATGTACCTGATAGCTCTTGTGTCTTCAGTTAGAAGTGCAGGACTGTGGTGCATAAAGAGGATAAGCCTGGCCTCAAGTTTCCTGATAACAGTAGATCCCCCTCAGAACTGCTCTGTCTTCATTTCTGCTCAGTAGTTCATCATACTTCATTTCTCACTCCATCAGTGTTTAAAGTGAATCAAGGATGCTGTTGAGAAGCCCCCTGTAATCCTCTGCAATGCGGATAATGAAGCCCTCCATCTGACCTGTCTGAAGTTTGCATCAAACATTCGGGCATTAGGAAGCTTTGTGCACTTTTGTAAAGGCTGACTTAGGGACAGGTTTCTACAAAAAGACTTCCTTAGATGTGACTGAAGGTCACTTTGAAGGCATCCCTCTGGTTTTCCAGGTTGTCTTTCCAGCTGCCTTAAAGACACAAACTCAGGCTCTGTCCTGTGTTTCAGTGGCTCCTTGGCATTCTATGAGTAAGGACTGTAGGCCAGTTTGATAATGCACAGGGAATTCTTACTGTTCAAAGTCCTTCACAAGAGGTGAGAGGGGTTCGAAGAGCATATGGGTTAGTGCTGCCTGATAAACCCCAAATGGGTCCTCAGGCAGCTATCTCAGAGATCCCTGATCTAAGAGGACATTGATTATTACCCTGTATTCTAAGTTGTCTTCAGCATGCAGATTATATAGGAAGGGGAAACAAAGAGCAGCCAACCAGTTCAGTTTAGTGTTCCCTGTGGTCAGGTGGTTGGTCTTGTCTCAGAGTAGTGGGGGTAGGTGGAGGTGTGTTTCCTCCTTGAGGTCTCCTCAGGTAGATCAGGGGAGGGTTCACAAACACCAAGGCCACTAAGTCTTGCTAAGATTCAAAGTTAACTAGGGCAAACACATCATTTGCAGTATGTATATGTAGAGAGAGAGAGAGACCTTTAGAATAGAAATGACATAGTTGAAGAGGGAAACAAATATGTCTCCATTACTTGGTGTGGTCAACAGCTCAGTGTGGACATGTGGGCTACTAGGGGACAGGCAGAAAATTTTGTACAAAGAATAAAATTCCATAGGAATTGAGTCACTTGGTTCAAATGTGGCAACTCTGAAGCAGTCATGGAGAACTTTGTATCTCGATTAACTGTATTAACTCTGGTTTGTCATTCCAGTGTTCGTGAATACAAACCATCCCTCCCCTTAACCCAACAGATTATTGTATGTACTCCGTTTTACACCTTGGTTTCTTTACAGATTATCTCGGTAGATCACTTACCTAGCACACATGAAACCCTGGGCTGGTACCACAGCAAACACAATAAAATATGATATTGTCTGGATGCTTTATAGTCCCTATTGGTGACACCAAATCTTTTTAGGCAGCCTGCAATTTTGAACGTCTTACTTTTGCTATGACATCACATTGTTCATTTCCAGTGTGGTAAGCACATGTGCTTGATGGGTTTCCATACATGAAAATCAAAGCATGTTTCACATTTCATCTACACCAACACTTAAAACAGACAAGCAAAAACCACCAAAACCCCCTCAAAAACTATTCTTTTGTTTTTAATTTCCACCAGTATGGGTATATGAGAAATGCAATTGGTGATCTTTAATTTGCACTTTTATTAATGTAAGGATGATTGTGTATGTAAACAACATTGTACTATTAACCAAGCTCAGGCCCTCTACAAGAGCAGTGTGTGCAGGGGATTGGCTTTTCAGTGGGTGATGAGGACTACTGCTGCCCTGTCTTCAGTCACCAGGTTATCTATGCCTCTTACTATCTCTGGTCTACTTCAGCCTGTGGGAAGCAAACTGTTTTGTATGGATATATTGGTTATTGCTTAGTGATAGACTGAGTTCACCCATTTATAATTTCATTTTAGAATTCTGTTCTTGGTGTATGTAGAGGCTTCAAGAGTCCCTGAGCCAGTTGTAAATCTTGTTTATCCATCACTGAGCTAAATGATGTTTCTGCATTTATTTTTAAACATGTGGTTGTATCGTCTTCTCAGATGTCATTGATGAGACCTTTGCTTCTCCATGGTTCCAAACTCTATTAATTGGAGAATTGACTCCTCTGTGTATGAAGTTGAGAATAGTTCTCTCCACTTTGTGCTGCTGTGGAAAACTTTACCCAGAGATACATCATAAGGTCCTATTTTGCATTCTTTATGCTTTTGCATCATTTTTCAAATGCCAGCCTTTAAAAATCAAGGTCTCATGTGGTTCAGGCTGTAGAGCTGAGGGTAATCTTGATTTTCTGGTACTCTGCCTCCATCTCCTCACTGATGACTCCAGGTGTGTGCCTCCATGTGTGGGTTTTGGTGACTAGTGATTAAATGCTGGTCTCGCTCATGCTAGGCAAGCACAGTGTTTAAAACAGAATCCTCAAATCTCTGCTCTTCCTCATTCCCACTCATCACTGCCTTCCTTTTGTAGCTCTAATCAAGCCACTGTATAATCAAAGGCTAAAATCATGCCTAAAATATCAACACTGGTGGGTGCTTGAGACATCAATGCTTCTTGTCTCTGCCCTCAGACAAGGCATGTCAGGACCTGACATACAGTACATTCAGTGTACTAAACTAAATTAATAAACTTGCTGAACAGTTTACTTTGTGTTGTCTTAAAAGTACCTTTAAACATGTACCTATGTCCACTTCAATATGACAAGGAGCCACTGTGGAACAGGCTTAGCCTGAATACTTGTTCTGCTTTGACAGATTCCTGTAGAACAACTTTCTAAGTAATGATTAAGAATGCTTTTAGTTAAATAGTCTTTCGAAATAAAAGTCACATATCAGACCCATACAAAACCTGAATTTACATATCTTATTGCACATCCTAGAGACAGTAGCCATCATCACAAACATGTTTCCGAATGATTGTCTCTCCAGTAAGAGATGAGATGCTTTTCCTACTCACAGTCACAGCCTCCCACACTTGCCTCCTCTCATTCCCTCCTCGCACCATGTACTTTCTTTTTCTACAGATTTGCTTATTCTGGAAATGTCCTAAAAACAGAGTCATGCAACAAGTGAGCTTCTGTGACTCTTGCCACAGGAGAATGTTCTTGTGTTTATTCTTGATGCAGCACTTGCGTTTTCGACCCATTGCAGAGTGTGCACTGCATTTCAATGGGCATCTGGGACACTCTGTAACTTTGAGGAGTGACACCACCGTGGGCATGCACACAGTTCGTAGCAGCTATGCTTTCCATTCTCTGAGGTATACATACCCAGAAGCAAAATGGCTGGACATGTGGTCACACTGTGTAGTTACTTCCTGAAGTAACTGCCTGCTTTTACATTCTCTCTCTCTCTCTCTCTCTCTCTCTCTCTCTCTCTCTCTCTCTCTCCCCCCCCCCCTCTCCCCTCTCCCTGTGTGTGTGTTGTGTGCATGTGCTTGTGCCCTAAGGACATATATATGGCCTAAGGACAGTCTTGGGTGTCATACCTCAGGCATTGTCCACTTTTTCCTTCTCTCTTTTTCACACACACACACACACACACACACACACACACGCGCGCGCGCGCGCGCATATGAGATTGATTATATACATATATACATCTGTCATATAAAATTATATACTTAGGTAGATAATGATAAATGTAAATATCTCCCTTCTTTTTTTAAAAAAAAAAAACAAGGTCTCTCTCTGGCTGGACTTTGCAAGTAAACAAGGCTCCATGAAAGCTCCCAGAATCCACCAATCCCCACCTCCCCAGCACTGGAGTTATGGCCTTTTATGCATGGGTTCTGGAGATTAAACCCAGGTCCTCATACTTTAACGGAAAGCACTTGGCCAACTGAGTCATCTCCCAAGTCCTTATTTTACATTCTTGCCAGCAGTGGGTGAGGCCTCTACCTGTTTTTTTTTTCATCCTTTACAGTACTGTTTAGAGTCTATCTTGTCTATTGGTTGTCCTCTATCTGTGTTTTGGTTCCCATGCTTTAATTACTTGCAGTCACTGGCATCATGCTGCCTCACAGTATCTCTCCTCCTCCCTCCATCTCCGAATGCAAGCACTGCAAATTCTCTGATCACAGTGTGGGTGAACACACCACATTCACATACATTCAGCATAGTAGATTGCTAAAGGAATCTAACAACTGTTGCTAGATTTTCATTCTAGGTGTGCAGATGTGATTGCTAATCTTCATTGTCAATTGGACTTTGTTTATTGCTTTAGAGGGTATTTATAGGGACAGGCATTGGCCCTTCATTGCCTTTCAGCTGCAGATACATGGCCAGAAACCCCACACTTCTACCCATGTGCCTCCTGTGTCATGATGGACTTGAACCTTGACTGGTGAGCCAAAATACAAAATAATTCCTTCCTTCTTTAAGTTGATTTGTTGAGAATTTTCTCATAGCAATTAGATGAGAATGTTGCTGTGTATAGGAAGACACGGGACATGTAGAAGTCCTGTACCCTGGAGTCTGGGGGTGAGATTGTGGAGGGTGATTGATGGCTGAACGCAGTCCTAGTGGGTGTGGCCTGGCCTCTCAGTGGGAGGTTATTTTTGAGGGCTTTCGCATTCATTCTGTGTTTTCTTTGTCCTTGGTTGGTAAGGACAGGTGTGAGGTCCACCAAATGAGTACTGTCAGGAGCTAGTGTGGCTGTTGGTCTCTGGATCTCTCATCTTTCATGACTGGATGCTGCTGGCCATTCCCTAGCAACTCCCATCCCCGATTCCTGCCAGACAAGGTACTCTCTGAATCTTTGCCCTTGACTGCCTTAGAATCTCACCCATGTCAGATCAGTGCTGTCTTCCTCTGGACTGTTTCACTTAACATTTCCCCCAAAGAGCAGCCAAGTACACCATTTGAGACACTAGTTCTGCATTGGGGCTGGGTGCAAAGAATGCTCTCATCGCCCCTTTCCTCTTAGAAACAGGAGAATGAAACTCCCTTGAGAACGATCCCCAAGAAGAAACATCCTCTACTGACAATCTTGATCTTTTCCCAAAAGCTCCTTTCTTCTGCCAGCTCCCATCACCAGCCCCTTCCCACACTCGCCTGCTGTTCCACATCAACACATCTTTGAGTGTGGGGATTTCTGTGAGGCCCCATGAGAATGGGCAATGTTCATTTTCATGCAGGTCTTCCATAGAGGACGCAGGTAAAATTTTGCCTTGCCTACCCCATCCTCAAGGTTAATCCTTATCACATTAAAGGATTTCTGACGGGATCTCACTTCTCTTTAGAATGTGACCAGACAATTTCTAAACTCTCAGATTTGAGACTGCAAAAGAGCCTCAAGGATGTTCTAATTCTGGCAAGAATTAAATTTTATTTTTCTGTATCTCCTAGGTATTCTGACACATGTATGCTGGTGAATGCCATAGTTAGTTACTGATAGGACAGGTACTTATCTATGACAAAGGAAGTCACTGGTCACATTGGATAGTGTGTTTAGTCTCGATAAAGACATGGGGAAAGTAATAAAATACTAGATTTTGAAAGCTTGATACAAACGAAGAATGCAAATGACATAATTTTTATATTAGAGAGCTTGGCTAGCAGGCACAAAGCCCTGGGTTCCATCCTCAGAACCACAAGGCAGATGTGGTGGTCCATGCCTATTTTCTCAGCATTCTGGAGGTACAAGCCTAAAAGATCATAAGTTCAAGGTCAGTCTTGGCTACATAGTTTGTGGCCAGTCAGCAATATGTGAGAGAGACCCTGTCTCAAAGTAATAACCATAATTTTACATTACTTACAAATTAAACAGTGTTGGCGGAAGGTACTGTTTGTCTCCCAGCTGTCCAGATTTCTGAAATAATCACCCAGAAATCTGTACTAATGTTGGAGGAGAGAGCCTTTCGCTGGTTCCCGGCTGCCTGGCTAGCTTAGCCCTGAAATAATCACACAGAAACTGTATTAATTAAATCATTAGCTATAGCTTTTTATTGGCTAGCTCTTACATTTTAATTTAACCCATCTCCATTAATCTGTGTATTGACACATGGCAGTGGCTTGCTGGCAAAGTTTTGGCATGTTTGACTCTGGCAGTGGCTCCATGGCATCTCTTTGACTCCGCCCTCTTTCTCCCAACATACAGCCTAGCTTTTCCTGCCTAGTTCTGTTCTGCCCTTGCCATAGGCTCAAAGCAGGTCTTTATTCATTAACCAATAAAAACAACACATAGAAGGAACTCCCACACCATATTAATTGCAATACTGTTTGACCAATAGCTTAGGAGTATTTCTAACTAGCTCTTATATCTCAAATTAACCCATTTCAATTATTTCATATTTTACCACGAGGCTCATGGTTTACCAGTAAAGTTCCAGGGCAAGTCTGTCTCCCCTGGCGGCTACACGGCTTCTCACTGACTATACCTTCTTTCTCCCAGCATTCAGTTTAGGTTTTGCATCTAGCTCTGCTCTGTCCTGTCACAGGCCAAAGCAGCTTATTTATTCATGAACCAATAAAAGCAAATTACCGAGGGACTTCCAACATCAAAAGTGTTTGATGAGATACATTAATTTTACTTGGTTGTGGGTTTTTTTTTTTTTTTTTACAGTATGGCAACTATAAAATGTACAGTTCTGGTAACATTCTATTTCCTTCTCAGCATTTTTGCTTTATGGAGTTTGTAGTTTAATGTAATAACACTCACCTGTGAATTTTCACACCTGGTCAGCAGACTCCGTATGGCCTGGACGTTCACAAGAAGCAGACAAAACTTCAGTCTTCTGTGCTGCAGACCCACTCCATGGATCCCAACCTTTGCAGTCCCCTGGTGAGCTATTTATGTGGCTTTGAGCAGTCTGGATGAGATTACAGGGACTCTATTGTCTCTCTAGATACTGATGTTTCATTAATGTGACTGGGTCAAGAATTCTTAACCTGAAAATCAAGATAGTTCTAGGCTCAAGGTACCTATAGAATTTCATGCAGTTTGTCTTACACATTGGTATATGGACCCATCACTTCTATTTTCCTGATACTACAGCTGTGGTCCTCAGAGTGGCACCACTTGGTAACTTGTTAATGATGCCTGTGCTGAAGTAGGACCTTGTAGTGCACTAATCCAAGGCCTCCTGACATCAGGTCTGTGCACCTCTAAACTGGAGACTACAGACAAAGACACGGGTAGAACTGTTTACTGTGCCCCCTCTCTTAGTGAGGGGCATAGCAGCTCTGGATTGGGAGAACAATGTGTGGGTGGGGTGAAGATGCCAGCTGAGGTAGGGAAATGACAAATATGACTCAGGGGATGCTGAGCTTGCTGACAAATGTCAAAAGGGCATTAAGTTTCTCTACCAGAGTTTGGCACAGCAGATGGGTTAAAAAATGAACTTTGCAATCAAACCAACCTGAGCTTGACACCAAGCTCTGTGGCTCACCAGTTAAACACATCTAGGTACATTAGTAAATCACTTTGAATTGACCTGTCTATGCTGCCTGATCTTGAGTGGCCAGACCAGGGATACTGGTTGCTAGACTAATTAAAAAGCTTTCTTCTAATGTGTTAGGATACAGGTACTTCCATGCTGTGTCTATTGCAGGTTTTTGTTTCAGCACTGGAAAGGAGCAAGTTGCTTATCTGTCTCCTAGCACACATCACCCCCTCAACTCTGGCCTGGCTGGCTGCAGTGAGACTATAATTTAGTCTGCACTCTCATGGGCTCACACCTGTTAATGTATTTCTTAGTTGAAAATCTTTCTGAGCACAGTTCTTATGCTTAAGGTCTAGAATTAGGCATCTGAAGTTGTGTGTTTTTAGGACAGGTAAGCTTTTTGCTTAGAGACAGAGACAAAAATGAAGTGACTAGAATGTTCTGTGATGACTGTTGAAAGCTTCAGAATCCTACAGTAAGCTCAAACCTAAATCATCCCACCTGTGATTCTACTACAGGATGTCAGTGATAAGACCACACAGAAAACTACATGCAGACAGGTTAACATTGGTGTGAAAGCCCCAGGCTGGTAAAATGGTACCCACCTGCCATCCCAAGTGAGAACAGGGTGACCCTGACTGCTCAGCATTCTCCAGAGCTGGCATGAGTACATGACCTCATCCTTTTTCTGAGAAATGACCCAAGGTAAATATTGAGGTGAAGAGCTGAACAGGATCCATTTAATCTTCTTCCTTTACATTCATGTGTATGAATGTATTACCTTCAGAGTATGTGCATCATGTGTATGCCTGGTGCCCACAGAGATCTGAAGAGAGCACTGGGTTCCCTAGAACTGGAGCTACAGATGCTTGTGAGCTGCCATGTGGGAATCACACTCTGGTCTTCTTCAAGAGCAGCCGGTACTCTTAAGTGCTGAGCCATTGCTCCAGTTGCCCACACTGGTTTAATAGTCCCTACAAGCAGCCCATGGCTCTTGACCGACCTGTAGGTGTAGCTGTTTATGTCTGCCACAGAACACTGAACTAAAGCAGCTTATGGACAAGAATTGTTGTATTTTTAAATACATTTATTAACCAATGTTAACACAGTAAATGAAATCTATATATTGCTAGTCAGAGCAGCTTACAAAATGCCAGAATGCATCATAGAACTGGACAGCCACGATGGATACTTACAATGTGCAGAGTGGCTTAACTCAACACCTTGATATAGCTTTATGATTGCAGAAAATTTTAATGATTCCTAAAACAATCAATTGTAATTTTATCTAAAACTTTTACAAAACCAGGCCACAATCTTTTTTTAATTTTGTTTTTTTTTTTTTTAAACACACAGTTTCACGCTGTAGTAACTTGGAAATGTGCAGCCGCGTCGACAGAGACAAGAAGCCAAAGTAACAGGAACCTCACTTTCATGCAGCTATCAGGTAAATAGTACATACTCTGGAATGATTTTACACCAAAAATATTCCCACAATAACTTGCTCTCACAGGGGTGGATCGAAGTTTCAAAACCTGAAAACAAAGACTGTCAAGTGTCCTTGGTTAGGGCAGTGCAGCAGTAATGATGGTTACGCGGCAGCAAGGAGGGAGCAGTGGTGCCAAGTTACTGCAGTTACTGCGTAACCTGGTGGAGTTGATGGGATACTGGTGGTTTATACAAAAGAGCGTGCTCCGTTGGGCAGTAGTTTGTCAATTAACTTGTGTTACCACCATCTGCAATAGCATCAGCGCTGGCTGGAGGAGGCTCACAGAAGACTCCTTAGCCTTCATCTTTAGAGTGACCCTGATGGACCGGAGAAAACTTTTTAAAAGGCTTTTCTCCTGACTCTTTCACTTCTGTTGTGAGTAATTGCTTTAATAAATATCAAAGGTCTAAATAAATATTTACAAATTATTTCTCTAACCTCAAAAAATAACTAAAGGATAAAGTAGGAATTTGGCTTGGTCTATGATCGGTCTTGGAGGAAAAACAACAAATTGTGAGATAGTTTTAAAGAAATTTAATTTTCCTGGTTGTCTTTTATATATCTATGTATATATAAAAAATGTTATTCAACTATCGATCCATTCCTACTGGTAATGTTTCTTAACCAGACATCCCGCAAAATACAGACTTTGTACAAATCACGGCATCTTTAATACAAGAAAAGTAACATGCACTAGTCACTGTGTGCAGTGACGGAGCTCGTTAGTAGCAATGACCCTCCCTACAAACAACAGCTTCTGTCACACGTAAGTGCTTTCTCTCTCTGAGTACTAACTCACACTCGAGGAGACACAGGGAGTAAGGTTAGGGTGGCCCTGGGGAGGGAGGGGGTTCAGTGAAGAAACTCCATGCCTCAGCTGTATTCCACGTTCTGAGTACAGGTAGTTTTTGGTTTTTGATTTTTGTTTTTGCTGCTGATTTTGTTACAAGCACTCATGTCAGGACAAAGATGAAATGTGCAAACTTTAAAATTTAAATATTCATTTTTCTCTAAGATCCAGCTCAGTAAAAGATTACCCCAGTTTTCCCTGCAATTTTAAACTACAAGATCAAAGCTAATAATTTGTTATAAAAGTTATATATTGAAAAGAAATAATGAAAACACAATTGGGAAATATTTAAGAAAAAATATGCAGGGCTAGCCCTGCTGTGTCAACCCTGTTCCCTATATTCAATCGCATGCCGCCAGCACGGCCACAGGCAATGCCTGTGAACAGTGAGCAAGCTGCACAAAACCAGCTCAGCAAGGTCACGTGTGGCCACGTCATGGCCAGGTAGTCTGTTTTCTTCTGAAGCGTCTGCCGCTCTTACATTCAGCTCTGTTCTGTCTTTGTTAGACTCACTCGTATTCACCTGTTGTTGTTGTTTTAAGATCTGTTGTTTAAAGGTTAAAATCTCTGTAAAACCTAAAAATGTTTTAAAATTTGCTGAAAATGCAACAAATCTTCAATTAGAATTTATTTAGAGTAATACCCTCCATTGATGTTACTTCAGCCCCCGAAAAATGCCGGAGGAGCATTAACAAAAGATTTAAACTACTGTGCAAAATTTCACCACGAAAAGTGTTTAAAGGCTGGTGCAAAATGGGAAGCAAATTCTAAACAATTTTGGCTTCTTGGAAACAAAAACCGCTGCGTGTGAGGGTGGTGGACGGGCTCATCTCTTCCGGCGGCAGGTGCGCTTGTGCTCTGCGTGCCAGTGCTCCTGTTGGCACTTGATGGAGCAGTAGGATGTATTCCAGCAGCAGTGGTACATGGCCTCCTCCTCACAGTTGTAGCACTGCAGGGCAGGAGGCACACATGAGACCAGGGCCAACAGCTCAGGGCCTGCTAAGTTTCTAAAGCTGTGCCTACAAAGCTCTCTGGCTCAGGCTTGCCCACAGGTACATGATGTGCATTGGCGTGTCTTATGTGGAAGGACAGGAACCCACAGTGAGGGCTCAGGCATCTTCCCCGCACTGCACCCACCTATCTCTATAGGCTTGCTCAAGTCCACTAACTCCAGCATCAACTGCCCCCCCCCCCCAAAGCTGCTCTTCCCTCACATTCTTGACCTGCTCTGACTCCCTAAGGGCATTTGTAGTTCTGGTCTCCCACCCGTCACGTCACATCCTTCCAGTGCATATCTATGAAGGAAGCTCTTTCTTTGCTCTGCCTTTCAGGGAAAAGTCACTCTTGCTACTAAAAGTTTCCACAAAGGCCAGCTGGGTCTCATAGTGCCTAGTGTTGAAGCTAGACCGTTAGACATGGAAGAAGGAGGGAATGTTCATGCTTGAATCTTAAGTAGGGCTGGTGAGCTAGCAGCTGCACCGCTGTAGATGCCTGCCAAGAGGATGAGCAGGAAAAAGCACGCTGAGCTTATAACCCACAAGACTATAAGAGTGGTATTCTGCACATGGACTGACAAGACACACTGAGGGTCCAGAACACTCGCCTATGAGTGCAGAGGCAGGTGGATCTCTGTGAGTTCGAGACCAGCCTGGTCTACAGAGCTAGTTCCAGGACAGGCTCCAAAGCTACAGAGAAACCTGTCTTGAAAAAACCAAAAAGCAAACAAATTAAAAATTCAACCTTCCAGTTTTCTTCTTGACTGTGTATTTGCTTTTACTTTCTGTTGAAATTAATATTTTGAGTTTTGTGATTTTGCTACATCAACAGTGGCAACTGCTGCCGCACTGCTGCCGAGAAGGTGAAGAGAATCATGTCTTCAGTGACCTGGTGTCCTGTGTAAGACACAGCTACCAATGTGCTGTCTGGGCCTGCTGCAGCCTGCTGGAGCCCACCTTAACCCTGCCTATGTCTACCTGTCTCCTCAGCCAGTTCTTCCCACCGAGCTTCTGTGTATGTGCCAGGATGCCCTTGTCGTTCTCGCTAAGTCTTTATAACAATTTTACATATATTTACAGAAACTTCATAATAGAAGCTAGGTAAAAGGAAAAATTATCATGAAATGCTATATAGAATATTATTTAAATTGAAACTAAATTAGGAGCATGAGGGAGAATTGTTCCCACTAGGTAGTTCCCTCAGAGCTCTGGGGATCTATGTGCAGGAGCCTCTATCCCAAGGGGAGGGAAGGTTTAGAATCAGGACTCAATGACACTTCCAGTCAAGCTGAAGGAAGGCGATCGCCCAGCAGTGACATGCTCTTACTGTAAGCATAAGGAAGCAATTTCTGTAAACTACTGTAATGTGAAATGTCTAGAATAGGGACATCGCTTGTTGGGATACACGTGCAGTTTTTCAGTTTGAAGACCATTAGACATCTCCAGATTAAAGTCGTCTCCACTGCTCGAAAAGCTGCAGATGACTGTATTGTGTACAACAACGTCAGCTCTGCTCAGGAGGGGTTCGAGGACATCCCCTGAATGCTCTGGAGTCACAACTACTCTTCAGGGCCCCGTCTGTGTGCACTGCACTTCTCGGTTGGAGCTGACCTCACCACAGCCGACCGCCTTCCCAGCCGCGCTGGGGACAGTTACTACTCACCCACTGCTTCTTCTTGGTCTGAGAAATGAGCTGCTTGTGCTGTGTTGCTAGCTTCTTGATCTCCTCTACAAATTCTTCCTTACACTTTTCCTTCACCTGCTTACACTTTCTGTCCATCTCACCCTGCACGTTGGCTACAGCTTTATTTACCGCTTGTCTTTTTTCTTCTTCCATTTCAGAACGCAGCTGAAATGAAGACAGCAATAGACAGGACACACAGGTAAGCAAAGCCTCACTGCTGAGCTCAGGCTCTGTCCCCACTACTTCAGTACACACAAAAGATGTTAGCAAGAAAGCATTACTAATACTGGCTCAGCCGCTCCTGCGAGAAGCTGTTCCACTCTCCTCTGCCCCCCAGCAGTGCACAGCCCCACCTTTTCCAGCGCCTCTCGGACCACTCTTTCTGTTTCACGCTTGTGGTCTGACTTCATCCTGTCTTTAAAGTCATTAAAAATTTTGGTGTATTTGTCGTGGCACATGCTCTGACAGACGCCATCACTAGTCGTCTGGGTGCTTCGATGCAGCATTCTTGGAGAAGAGGCACTTAACTTCTTGGTCTGGGTTGACACTGACACCTTCTCAATTGGCTGAGGCATGGTGGGGATTTCCTGGCTGGAACTTACTGCTTCCGTTTCTGGCTCTGGTTCCTAAAGTGTTTAGAAGCAAAACAGGACATTGTAACTCACCCAAACTCAGTTAAGAGAAAAATTCAGTGTTTGTGTGTGCACATGTGCATGTGTGTGCATACACACATACCATACACACACACACATACAAATGCTGTTAACAAGCAAGTAAGGCTGGTGTCTTGTTATATTTTTTCACAATTAAATACATCTTCCCCAAACACAACCAGTAAATAGAAAGTTAAACAATTAATAGTGTAAGAAGATTCTAAAAAGAATTTCATTATAATTTCACTATATATTAACACAATGGATCTTACTTTTAAAATAAAGTTTTTGGTTTACAAAATTTAAAATCATTATCAACTATCAATAGATTTGCTAGAGTCCTAAATCACACCTCACTGAATGTGTCTGGCATGTACCCAGATTTACAATTTTAAAACATGCTCAGATCATACAAAAAGAAAGCTTGACCATTGTCTCCTTGTTTTCAAGTGCTGGCATGACTGGTTCATCAGATAACTGCTCTGTTGTACATACTGCCATGAAAAACACCAGGTTCTCAGGAAACGCAGCAGCACCCTGCTCGCTCCCCGGCCTCTGCTCCACGGCTGCTTACTGGGAATGGAGACTGTGCACTCGTGTGCTGGTCGAGCAGCAGTCCACAACGACACGAGTCGGGAGACTGGGCCTTAACTTGACGGACATTACTTGACTGTCTTGACCGTACTTTCAGACTCTGTCCTCTCTCGATTGCCACCTGGACACTGTGAGGTGGGCAACTTACTTCCTTTTTGGGCTCCACACTCTGATTACGTCGTCCTTTCTTTGCTCTTGGTTCTTGAGTGACCTTCAGCTGTGGGCATCATAAAAGTAATATCTCATTATTTGGCACCCTAGGAAATACCTCTGTGCTGAGAATACTTGTAGTGGACCCACAGGTAGAAGGGAGTCCTTCCATCCACTCAGCAGCCACTTGCTTCGTTATTGCTGTGGGTTGGTGATGGAAGAGCCTGTGGACCTGCAGAGCCGAGCAGCGCACTTACTCTCCTCCCACCGGCTGGGTCAGGCTCCAAGTCGCTTCTACCCACTCACATCTTTGCACTGGGGTGCTTACTTGTGCAGAGCACTTTACAGATGTTTGTATGAAAGGGAAAGAAGATGTCAAAACCTGTTTACGACAGTGAGGCATGTATACGGAGGTTTCTGCATTGAAAATGCAGAATAATCAGGACCTTCTTACCAAGACATCACTCACCTGTTCGTTACTGGTGGACGAGATACTGGACTCTGCCTCTTCCTCACCTCGGTCCTCATTCTTGGACTTCCAGAACCTGCCTTCACGGAGGAACCGCTGATGTAGTTCTAGCTCATCACAGGCCTTTTTCCAGCCCATACTGCGCTTCACATGCAATCGGTGAACATTGACCGTGATATCCTGAATGTTTTCAGAAGGAATCCAGGCCCTACGGAAAGGATTGGGAGATGGAGTGAGAAACAGCGACAGTGGTGGAAAGGGTTCAGAGCGTGGTGTGGACTCTGCCTAAAGTGAAGAGTATCTGCAACAACTTGACAAAGGCTGACACTCAGG
Source organism: Alexandromys fortis (assembly GCF_014885135.2). NCBI lineage: Eukaryota > Metazoa > Chordata > Mammalia > Rodentia > Cricetidae > Alexandromys > Alexandromys fortis. The sequence goes on along the minus strand of NW_026067924.1, from coordinate 26,255,985 downwards.
CTTAACAAACTCTTAGCCAACAGACAGGAGGTGAGCAGTCAGTTCCCAGGACACGGTGACTTGCTCACTGTCTTTAGTCACCTCAGCTCACCATTGTTCATAGAGACATTCATCAGTCTTTTTAAAAATATATCTACTGTTTTGGATGATGTAAGCTAGCAGGACCAATCCAGTTGCATGCTGATCAGCATTATGGAACCATTTCAAAATGCACATACTTTTTCTTTATATATGTGTGTGTATCTATTTACAAAGAGGATATTAACTAAGTATTAACTAAATTACATTTGTGCTATGCCCCTGTGCTTTAGACAAACCAAATTAACACATGAAGCTGGGTCTTTAAATCTTTAGCATAATGCAAGCCCTCAGAAGTGTCTCTGAGTTACAACATGTACCAGAGATTTGAAAGTAATGAACAAGAGTGTGTGTGTGTGTGTGCCAGTACATGAGTGCATACACATACACTGACTGGTACCTGAAAGCATGTGATTTATGTTCCTGATACATAGTGTCTCTGCATTTGTGACAAGGGTAAAGGTGATGTAGAACATGGAAGTCATGTACTCCTGTTGCACAGGGACAGTCAGCAAAAATGTAAAAGTTTGCTGCTTCAGTGAAGATCCTGTGGCAAGGTGTGCAGAAAGAGTAGGCTGATCTCCTACCAGAATAGATGCCCCTTCCCTTACATTCTTAACAGAATTTAAAACATTTCCATGCATAGGTGTCAGTTTAAATTAACACTGAGTACTCTGAGCTAATAAAAAAACAAGAAGTAAAGACATTCTACAATTAAGGCTAGTTTAATAAAGTAAAGATGGATGAACTGATTCTGTGACTTACTACTTATCCAATGTCTTTTTTGCTGGTTCCATCAAAAGGTCTGGCTGCCTTAAAGAAGCTGAGTGGTCCAAAACAACTGACCATCTTGCAGATCCTAGACAGACCTACTGCTGCAGATCTATATGCAGGCAACAGCTGGCCTCTCCTGCATGCTAAGTCAGCCTCAGTCTAAGTGGAATGAGTCCAAAATTATTTGCATAATTTTTCTGCCTCCTATGTGTAATACAATATACTATCAAAAACACATTTCTCAAAACTAACAACTAGTACCACCTCATGAGCCATAGTTTAGTGCTTAATTCATGATTACAATCTGTTTATTTTCAATACATAAAATACTCTAATAAAATAGAATTTTTACTGTGTCCCCTAAGCAATCATTCATGTCATATTCTATCCAGATCAATAATTCTGCATTATATGATGGAATAGCAGAGAGACCTATCTATCTGGAAGTTCAAAAACATTCTCCTCCCCCATACTCCCGATATTAACTTATAATCATCACTTTGAATACTGCCAGCTAGGTGCTATGCTTATGTCTGTATCAAGCGTGCACAAGTTTCGCAAAGCTCAGAGAGCCTGGCTAGTGTATCTGGATGACAGAGTTGGTGCAGAGACTTGGACAAACACTAACCGACACTCACTTACCCTACTGGCATGTGGACAGTGCCCTCTTGTGAGAACATGAAACTAACTCGATTTGATGCGAGAAGCCTTTTATGCTAAAACTTACCCATTCACCAAAAGCTAAAATGTATTAACCTTGTACACTGTGTCATTAGTTTTTCTTAACAACAGTGTCTGCTAGGTGTGTCTATATGAAAGAGAAAACAGACATTTAAAGTACTCACAGGATATAGGACAAACTATAAACCAGGAGAGAAAAATACAGTCCTTTGCTTTGACTCTTCTCATACAACACTATGATCTAAGGATGTTCAGAGCACATGCACAGCTGACTTTATGTCAGTACTGTCATATCCTAATTTTTAATATTCAGTGTCATTGGGCCTTAACTCACACTGAGAACAGTATAATAAGTGTGCCATCCTATGGGTTGGTATCTTTCTATGAACTATATGAAGTAATTTTATAGTCAGCTTCTTCTTTTAGAATATATAGACTTTATGTATTCTACATATATAAGTTTTGAAGCCCAGGAGTAAAGATGATGCTTTGTAATTGGTCCCTCTCCTCTATACTTACTGTGCTTGTCCACATTCTTAGACTGATGCTCTAATCCCAAGTTAATTATTTTTGCCTATTAATAGGGCCACAGAGGAGACACAAATGCCACACATCTTTACAGTGTGGGATGGACGTGCCTGTCTGTGGATCCACACCCGACATGATGGGTTCAATCTCAGCACAAGTGTGTTTATACCTGAGGACCAAGTATTCCACTGTTTTCAGTAATATTGAAAAACTTGCATAAATTATTACCAGCTACAGGCATATGCTGAATTTGAAATAAACTCAGCACCCACTGTCTCTAACAGCAGTCAGTACACATGCATAAGCGCAGCTCTTGCTATTACATGAGTTTGAGAATTACCTCTGGTGGTGGTGGCCAAAGAAGCGGACATCAACTTGATTGTCTTCTTTCTGCATGACTTTGGCTGGCCAAAACCCAAAACCTTTCATTTTAGCCCAAACCAGCTCATGATTAGGTATCTGAAAATGAAATGTCATTTCTTTTAATATTGAATGACTTTTTAAATAGAGAAGCGTGGATTAAGAAAGACACAATCCATTTGGATCTTTCCTTTTAACTCTGAAACATATACAAGTGTTTTGTTTTCCTTTTGCCATCAATATAAACAATTAATAAGCTTAAGAGAAAGTAGAATTATGGACTATTTGCCAGATGAGACAGGAACTGGAGTAAAGTTGCCTCTAAAGTCAAGGGCCCTGTGCATGATAGTAGTAAACAGAGTGCCCTGACTTTGCTTCTGTACCCAGCATCACCTGGGTATTTGTTAGGAGAAAAGAGTTTGAGGCCCCACAAGTCCACCCAGTGTCAGTGTCATGGGATACCCTCAAATAGCCAGAGGCTTTTTTCCATTGCAGAGGAGATGATGGAACAACAGACATAGCAAAGCCATGGGTCTCTTGTTGAAAATGAGAAGAAAAGCAAAGACTCACTCTCCTGTCTATCAAAGGACCCCGTGTATGGTCTTACTAAGAACTCCGTTTGAAATTCGGAACTGAAAAGCAATTATTGTTATTTTCTCATGTTTCATTTGTAAGTATTTATTAAGGCCACAGGTACTATGATGTAAAGAAATACATTTCACAGGTATTATCATTTCTAAGTAAACAGGAAGTAACTGTGATCCAAACGGTACTCTATCAATGAAAATGACAAAATTCCACATACGCAAGGATAGCAGAACCAGTTGTCGGGCCGTGCGTTTGATAGATAGAAGCAGTTCTTGCAAAGCTGCAGCTCATCCAGCTGAAAAGCAAAGCAATGGTCTGAGCCACACAGCACCAATGTGGCTGCGTGGGACTGACAGGCAGCTCTCAGTCAGGTCCTGACTAACCTAGTACACTTCAGATCCGCTAGGATGACAGGTCCTGCCATGCCTGTGGAAGACATGCAAAGGTGACAGTACCCCTTCCCTTGCTGTGCCCACTGCCATCCCTCGCTTGCACACTGTTTTCTTCATCACTGTAAAGGCCACTTGCGTTATTTCCTGTTGTCAGCCTCTCTTCAGAAGATAGCTGTCTATACACTGGAGTCTATACCTACATCACCGTTACATTCCTTCTAACACACTCTCTGGTGCACTGTAGACATTCAATAAAAAACTTTAATAACTAAAAAGGAAATATCGAATTTGAAATGAAATGAAGAAATCACACTTCTTATATGAGAATTTTTACAAAATTAATATTTACAGGTGATTCATTTACTGTATGCATATGAACTTTGTTCTCTGCCTCAAGTGGGTCTAATAGAAGGCACATGTGAACCCTCAATCCAAGTTGTGACTCTCTGGCTACAGAGTGCAATTTGTTCACATCTCACATCTTGCCAACACTCACATCAGCAACAAACAGGGCTTGGAAGTTACTAGCTAAATCTGCCACCATATCCTTAGTCACCTGTTACAGAAATATTTTGTTTGTTTACTTTCCATGTATGGCAAACATGAAAATTAAATTAAATTCAAAGGAGATGCCATAATTAAATGTAGCAAGGAAGGACAGAAGCCTTAACTAAATTTAGACTAAAAGAAGTTTAATTATTAGGTGTGAATGGTAAGTACCTCATGACACGTGTCTTTATATAACATCCTCGCAATGTCCGCTTGCTCACTGTCTGCTGTAATTGAAGATAAACACAACTTATCAGTACTCTGGAAACTGCCACCATCAAGTCAAGTGACCCTATTGTCATTTCAGTTTACCAAATGGAGACACATTCAGCAAAACACACATTTTATGTCATGTTCAAGGGACAAAATAAATCCTACAGGCAACTTTCAGTTTTACATTTAACACAACCACTAATTCTCTATGTAGAGAATGACCTCTTGACTTTAAGAATGAGATCTTAGTGGAAAAGTATCAGAATTAATGAAAGGCCTGGAGAAACCTCTTAGCTAAGATAAAGCAAGTGAACGTAAAGAATACATTTCACTAGAGATGTAGCTCAGAGGTAGAGTGCTTGGTTAGCATGCATGAGGCCCTGGGCTAGCCCCTCATCCTCAGCACCATTTAAAAAGAAGTGAGAGTTTTCCCCCACCACTGTCTTCACCTCTGTAAGCCACACCAGCAAGACGCCATCCGTTTAAATTCCAACATCATTACTCATGCATGAATTACAAGGAACCGTGACAGATATTCTCAACATGGAATTTAGCATTTTCAAGACTGTATACAAAAGAGAAAAAGGATTGAACCTCCATAGAAAATCACTGTGTTGTGGAGAAGCAGCTGTGCATCAGCTTTGAATTCCTCATAACTCCGGTATTTTCCCTCGTTCACTTTCTGTGGGGGTAAAAGACAGAAGGACAAATGTGTTGTGAGTGACAGGGCTTGAGAAGAGGACAGAATAGAATCTGTCAAGTTGACATCAGGACTCCCACTGATGCCACAGACAGTAGTGTGCCCACTGTGTTAACCCCCACAATGGCCTTCACAGCTGCCATACCTCATCTACAGCAGTGGTGGCAGCTGCTGCTGAGCTTTGTCAGAAAATGCTCAGATGAGAGCAGGGCCACACATGCCTGCCATCTTTCTAACAGCTGGATCAAGACCAGAAAAAGGAGCTGTTAGCCTCCACAATAGTCACCAAACCTCTAAGACAGTGGCTCCCAACCTTTCTAATGCTATGACCTTTTTATACAGTTCCTTATGATGTTTTGACCCTCAACCATAAAATTACTTTATGGCTACTTCTTAACTGTAATTTTGCTACTGTTAAGAATTGTAATGTAAATATCTGATCCACAACCCACAGGCTGAGGACACTGCTCTAAGTAAGGCACAGGCACTAGTTTGCAGTGGAGCTTTGAGAGTTTCTCTACAGACAAAGCAACACACAGCTTTCTCTACATTGATGAGACACAAAAAAAGACTCCTTCAAAGTACATTCTGTAGCTCTGCTGTTGGTGGCCAAAGAGGGTAACAGAATAATTTTCAGAGCGTTTTTCTCCCTTGCAGGAAGCTCAAACTTTTTCAAGTAGTGTGTATATAGCTAAGCTATCTGGGAATAGCAGGAGAGCACTTCTGAGTAGCAGTGATTTTGGCAGAAAAATGGTTAGCAAGGCCAAGGCCTCAAATGAATGCTCACAGCCCATGCCCCTCCCATGTACTTTATCCCTGCGCATGCAGCTTCTTTCCTGTATAGTTCTAGTTCAACTGCCATTCCTTCAATGGAAATTCCCACTTCTCCTAGGTCATACATACCCTACAGGAAATTATGTTCAAGCTTTGATGCCTGACTTCCCTCCCTGCATTCCTGCCTCTGTAAGGCTGGGGTACACCAGGCACTGAACCTGTACAAGGCCTTGCCCAGACTTAAGGATCTCCTTACAGTAGCCCCCCAAAGCGCTCCCTGTTGAGTTCTGTTCTGAACCATGACTCATATTTTGGATTTTAAACTGGTAATATCATAAAAATCTTGTCTTTCTGTTAACTCTCCTTTCAGGACTTGTGCTCATATTATTCAAGGACAAGGCATTAACCCAGCTAGCATCAGCCGATTGTACAGGGAGCTGACAGGATCTAGAAGCCTCAGGGAAGAATGATGGCAGTGGGTCAAGAGGGTTTTGGCTGGAAGGGACTAGAGGAGCCCAAGCACTGGGTGTGTGTGTGGGGGGGGGGGGTATCATTAGATCCTCATGCCTTATAATGTAGCACAAAGACAAGACCAAACCTGAGATATATGGGCAGCACAAATTGGACTTGATGGGTTTAAAAAAGGCTATGAAGTTGGGTGGGTAATCAGAAAGAGGGCTTGAATCTGTGAGGAGTTTTTGGGTAGAAGGTGGTCAAAACTCACTGTTTGCAATTCTCAAAAAGTATTAAAATATACTTATGAAATATATATAATAGAATTACTTCTTTTAGATTTAACCCTAATTTTGTTCTTTTTATGGTTTCCCAAAACACTAAATCTAGTCTACACCCTAAGTTTTACCTAAAATTCCCAAGCACACTGCTAAAATAGAAACTCATGTTAGAAATCAGTACTTTACATACAAAATGTCAAGCTGTCCCGCTTCCTGTAATCAACAAATATCAAGATTCTAGCTGTAAGTGGTTAAAAGTCGGGTCTTTTAAAATTTGCATTAGACTGTGTGACAGTTAAAGGCAAGAATGCACGACATACCGTCACACCACGGCCACCACCACTATGCATGCTACTTCCCCTCTAATTTGCTAGACACATGGAAGTGGAAATAAAAGGAGCCAAGTTACCTCTTGTATGGTAGGGACATCAACAGCTGAATGGACCAGCCTCCGGTACATCGGATGCTTACTGTCCTTTCCCTTTTTATTAAGGTCTATAGCCTAAAGGGTTGTTAAATACATAAAGGGACATGTAAAACATCAATTCCTGAAGCTCAACGTATTTTATAATCTTACAAAACGTCCATCATAATTAATGGAGAATGTATAGCTAATGTAATGTGCACTTTTCAAGGTTTGCAGAACAGCTATTTGAGAAATGCCACTTCATTTTAAATAGCAATAGCCAATGCAAACATTCATTTGATAAATTAACTTTTACATTGTGTCTTAATTGAATGTAGTCAATTCAATGCTTGTATCAAACAAAACAAAAGACAAAGTCCAGTCCAATACAAAAACATTTGTTCTAGAAAATGAATAAAACAGCAACCAAATTTGGTAGTACAGGACTATAATCCCAACACTCAGAAGGCTGAGGCAAGAGGTTCACAAATTCAAGTCCAGTCTGGACAGCAGACTGAGACCTTAAAACCAAATATGCCCTCAGAACCTGAGAACCACAGTGGGAGAGAAAGCAAGCCTGGCAAGATGTGGGGACCCAGCAGCACTCACCCTCTCCTTCATGCGGGAGACAATGAACCTCAGGTAGGTGCCCATCTCCTGCTTGTTTGAATGCTTCTTCTTAATGCTCTGGGGAAGAAAGAAGAAGCCAAACAAGTCTATCATTCATGTGTCCATATTTAAAAGGCAGAAAAGTAAAATGGACTAGAGCAAATACTTTGTTAGATAAAGTCTGTGATATTTGCAAAACATAAGTAATATTTCTCTCAGTAAGGAGGAAATTGGGAAATATGTAGTACTTGACATATTGCCTAAAAAATGAAAATTTTATCTCTTGATATTTCAAAACTTCAAAGCATTTTCTGAAAGGGGGATATAATATATGTAACAGAGAATCTCTAAGTTTACTAAAGACCAGTGGTTAAAGTCTTTTAAGAAACACTCTAAATTGATAGTACCAAACAGACAATTTCAATATATCATGTTTTGTTAAAACTTTAACCTGTACATGGAGGGTACACTAACCTATCTGCTTTTCATGCAATATGCCAGATTAGTGGAAATGGAAATTATTACTGATTAGATTATTAGATTCATCTCTCAAGAAGGCTGGATTTCACATTTCATGTCACTTCTAGACATTCGGGAAACTAGGGCAAATGTCCCTCTGTCAGAACGGAGGCACATGCCAGGCCAAAGATGCATTGTTAAATCACACTGCAGAGAGATGGAGGGGGCTAGCCCTAGTTTTAATGGCTGTCACAACTTTTCAGTCACATGATTTTCAGTTGATATCATTTCTATTAGAGACACACAGGAAGTTATTCACACAGAGAAAGTTATTTTAATAGACTAAGCATGGAGAGCAAAACATTTTCAGATTCATTACCTATGCATATTGAAATATCTAGTAAAAAGTTGACAATTTACTATCTAAAAACAATCTCAGATAATTCTTTCATTTCTTGAAATAGGGTCTCATTATATAGGCAAGGTTGGCCTGGAACTTGCTATATACTAGCCTGGCAGTGAACTCATCTGGCTGAGTGCTGGTATTATAGGCCTGTGTCATCCTTTGCTCAACATTTACCATTTAAGACCTAGCTTGCCTTCCATTTGCATTTCTCACCTGGACTCTTTGGCAAAGTGAAGGCACACTCCATGTTTCCCCTCTCAGCCCTATGGCCTGTGCCATCCATCATCTAACACAAACAGGCGGAAATTGGTTAGATACAGGGGTGAGGAGGGTGAGACAAGTGCTTTTCTCCCAGCATGCAGGAAAACAAGTCTACTCGTTAAAAAGAAGGGAACATGGAAACGCATGCTCCTATCCAGGTACCCTGTCAGGTCTGTTCTACGCACTGTGGACACATCATTAGCACTGCTGAACTTAAATGAGAAATGACCATACAGTCATGTACAATACAACAGATAGCAGACAGAAGTCTTGAAATGCTATTTGACCAGGCTACAGTCTGTAAGACGGTAACTCATTTCAAGGAAATACACAATCAACCCTTCATGTTTAAAACACATTCACTAAACACTGCACCTAGCCCTGCACCAATCAAATGCCTGTCCTCTCTGAACCTTCCTTTGAGTTCCTCAAGCCCAGTTGGATTGTCTGCAGCCACCTGGCTGGCGACAGTGGCCTTGGCTCTTTCAACTATGCTCTAAACATAAACTAATGGTATGTTTCACTTTGTTGGCTTGAACCTAAGCTCTTTTGATGCCAGTGCTGCACAAAAGAAAAGAATACAATGTCTACCTATGTGTAAAAGTCAGATGGAACTGAATATCAATACAGCTAAAATATCTCCACTAGATTCTTCTGTCTTTGAAACACTTTAGAACAGCATGGAAATCACACTGAGGTTCAGGGAACTCATTCTCCAACTCGCTCCCATCGTCACCTAGCTTAAACAGAATCTGAGTTCAGTTCTTTCTGGCTTTATCTGTATGACCAAGGCTACTGACCCATGTAGCCATACACAACATTGTCTGGGGAAAGAGTGAGTCTGGAGCTTTATTGGAATACATAGTAGTACAGACGGTGACAACTAGCTCTTACACTGTTTAAATTGGTTTTAAATACTCAGATGCTTGGAGTATTTAAGTGCAATTAGAAGTGCAGCTCTAATAAGTCTAGAAAAGTGACTATCCCAGAAGGGTGTGACAGCAAACAGCTAAGTGGCTTACTTTCAAAAATAACCTTCATACATTACACCAAGAAACTCTTATCCTTGCCTGAGAAGATCTCCTCAGGTTTAGACATTCCATTGTAGTCTATATCACATGAAAACCAGCTAGAAGCTTTAGAAATAATGTCATTATCCATTTATATGAAATTCTAGAACAAGTAAACTCTCCTGTGACAGAGGATGGGAAAGGACAAGAGCCAGCCCAGCTATGCTGAAACATGCCCCATATGGTCCTCAGATGCCACACAGGGACCTGTGTGTGCCCTTTGATCAAAAATCTTTCCTTAAAAGAAAATTGCCAATGTCTGTCTATAAGCCACTCCTGGGGTTCTGACTGAGCGGGTTGAAGGATGAGACTTAGGTGTTCACAGTCTATATGCTGTTCTCAGTGTGACCCATTGCCCAAGGACATTAAAAAAAAAAAAAAAAAACTACAGGCACAGACTGGGACAGCTGTTGAAATTTCACCTTTTGCTGCCCTACTAAATGTAAAGTGGTGAATCTTCAACAGCTCCTTTTGAAGGTTACTTCACAGTCCCCCTGAGTCTGTTTTTTCAATCCTTACCCAGTTTTGGTCTGCTGCTCATAAAAGAAAGTGTTGTCTTCTCATGGTATACATCAAAATTTGGTTGGTTATATTTTAAGCATTTGTGGGTTCATTTTAGCTACTAAAGCTGCAGCTTTAGTGTCCTTGGTCCTATGGGGCTGACCCAAAGGAATTTCACAGACAAACCAGATCAGTTTGAGGAGTTCATGGTTTTTACTTGAAACCCAGCCCTCTTTTCTGATGACAAACAAGGATTCTGTTCTAGATACTGAAGCTGCTCTCAAGCCTTTTGCTGCACACATTTAGTCCTGCTGGTTGTGAGCTCAGAGCTGTGTCTGGACCCACAGCGTGATGGAATCTCCCTCCACAAAAGAAGGGCTTCTCCATGGAAACAGAACCTCTCCCAGGTATGTATGAGAATAAAATGTGGACTGCGATGTTTATACACCTGAGGGGCTTGGAGGCTTTCTTACATTATCAAGTATATTTCAGGTTTACTATTTCATAAAAGAAATCCACAGAAGCTGTGTGTGATGGCACATGCCTTTTAACCCCAGCACTTGGGAGGTAGACACAGATCTTTGTGAGTTCAAGGCAAGCCTAATCTACAAAGAGAGTTCCAGAAGGACAGCCAGAACTATACAGAAAGACTTGTGTCTCAAAAACCAAAAGGAAAAAAAAATCCACAGGGCAAGACTTCTGGGGACCCCTGTAGGAAACAGAAAGAAATGCCTATTGAGGCGTGGACACAGTATTGCAGTGCGTGACCATCAGGCCACCCACCAATTTGAGTAGTCTGAGGAAAAGCTACTCCAACCCATGGAGGACTCACTTTTAACATAAACATGACCGTCAGAATCACTAAACAGACAGCCCTTGACCAAGTCCAAGTGCTGCTGACACACTCAACACACAACAGCCAACAGCCAAGTCAGAGTGCCACCTGTCACACCCCCACACACCTCTTTCTCTCCCTCTCTCTCTACTCCTTCACTGGTTTGAAGATTATACTTGTTCTCCTCAGGCAGGCCTTAGCGCTCCTCAAAGTGAGTAAGACTCCATTGACATGGCTCTCCCATGTCTTAAGAGGTCAATCCTGCCTAATTATCAAACACAGCACTAACACACATACAGAGGTCGAAGGGTAACTTAAGGAAGTTAGTTCTCTCCCTGCACCATGTTAAGTCCTGGGAATGGAATGCAGGTCCCGAAGCTTGACAACTGAGCCCTCTTGCCAGCCCTCTTTTTCTGTCCTAGCCAAGGCATACACTATACCTGTTCTGTTTTTAAGACAAAAGGCATCCAGACAGTGAGACCTCTGCCTGCATAGCTCCACATCCATCCCACCCCATAGCACATATTTTATACTGTGGACAAGAGGAAATTATGTACTTTTGCACCTCAGTACTACAAACACTAAGTAAGTTTTGCTTAAGATCTCACCTATCTGTCTAGGAATCAGCCTAAGAGTTACCTTTTTAGATCCTGAGCGTTAGAATAAGCTTCATGGGGCTCAGTGGTTTTACTTATTAAGAGTTCTTATCTTTGTAGAAATCAAACCTGGGTTTGATTCCAAGGACCCACCTGATGGCTCACAACCATCTATAAATTCAGTTTCAGGGTATCTGACCTCTGTGGGTTCCAGGCATGCATGTGGTGTATAGACATACATGCAGGCAAAACATCAACATGTACTAAATAAAAATAATCTAAAAAAAAACTATAATAAAGTCTAGTTAAGTGCTAACCAGACTTTGAAAGAGAAGTCACAAGAATCTAATACCTTGTTGCCCAAGACATGACACAATGCTTACCACTCATTTCCAAGCTGTTTACTCTAACACTGTTACATTTACCACGGAAATGCAATATATAAATCATGCAATGTCTTTTCTTACCAGGGTGGGCTTAGGTAGCTTCTATAGTGATTAGATAACTATATGCAGGATTTTACAGTTTTTGTGTTGGACTTAATCTGAACAGCTTCTTCCTTTTTCAGAGTTCCTATTGCTTCTTTTGTACTGCTAAGCCCATACCAAGCAACCAGGTCACCTGATGACAGTATATGGTTAAGGCAGCACCATGTTAAAAGTAATTTCCTACTTGTTTTAATTAAATTTATAGGATGCAGGTGTCTTTAAAAACAAAAATATGATCAATGTTCATTATTTTCAGTATTATGATTATTTACCATTAAAAAATTTACTTAAAAGTCACATCTCCATTCTACATTTATTAATATGGAGCTTGAAAGCAAAGGTATTTAATTACTTTGGGGTGAAGATATTAATAAACTGCCCATATTCATAAAAGTGAACTGACCAAAGAACAAGAGTGGCTATTTCAAAGCAGATACACAAAAAGGTATTTGTTCATAAACCACTTTCATTTATCATTTGGTCTCATTTCACTGTGAGTATTAATTGCATATGATTCTTCTTCAGGAATCAGGAAACACTATACTATCCGTGTCCCCAACACATGCAAGAGGTACAGATGCAACTCGCAGCTCTTCCTGTGAGACAGTTTTCACGTGCTTCAACACTGCCGGCCTTGTGGCTTACTCGCACACCAGGATCCCCAATACTCCTCCACATTAAAACACTCTGGGGCCAGTTTTAATAGTGAACAAGCTATGTCCCTTTGGGCCTTCCATCTGCCTGATGGGCACGGTGCAACCCATATGGGACAGAAAAAGAAAGAGGGGGTTAATACAGGTGTTAAAAGTTAATATTAAAAGGCTGGTGCCTGAGGAAGCCAAAGACACCAGGTGCCCTGGAGCTGGAATTGCAAGTGGCTATGATCTACCTGGGTGAGTACTGGGAACTGAACATGGTCTTCTGAAAGAACAGTATGCTCTGAAGCACTGAGCCATATCTCTAGCCCATTAATAGGATCACTTCTAAAGTTTTGTGGTTGTTTGGTAAAATCCGTCCCTTCTGTGCATGTTTAGAAGAAGCTGTGGTTGCAGGGAGACTTTAAAAGCCATTCCCATAGACTGGAGGCCTTGGAAGGAGCTTTCTCAGATCTCAGTGAGGCCAAGGGTAAGGGAGTCACATGCTACAAACTCAAGAGAACTTTATAACCCAAACCCAAGACATGAAATAATAATATTCTCCAATATTCAACTTTTTGTTTTGTTATCTGTATTTCCTATGATTCCATAATTTACTACTGAGCTACATTCATTTATCATGCAATTCATACACAAGCATAAATTTTTCACAGAAAAAAATGCCATGCAAATATCTGGGAAGGAATGACTATTTTCCAGGTTTTTTAAAGGATATACTGTAACAATCTTATCTTTCATTCCTTAAATGGATCCTTTCATTCAAAAGTGTTATGTGATATACGTGGTGTCTGATGTGCCTGGTGTGTTGTGTGGTGTGGTGTGTGTGTGTAGTAGTAGTAGTAGTTTGTATATCAGTAGTAAGTGTGTGCATGAGCACTACATGAGATGTAAAGAGATGCAGAGTTGAGTCAGATGATGTGATGAAATCAAGTGGCATTGATATTATTCCTTGTGGGCAAAATCTCAGAGAAGTATTCCACCTGAGGCCCGGATACAGAGAGAACAAGGAGCTTACTATGACTTCTAATTACTCTCTTCCTGATATTTATTGACTATGCAAACATGGAACACACTTGCTATCCTAACTGCTGCCAATGGCATGTTATAGTTCACAGATGAAAACTGTGTGTATGAATTTAAACTGTGGCACTAACATGAATCTACAACTCCTCCAAGTAAAAAAAAAAAAAAAAAAAAAAAAAAAAAAAAAAAAAAAAAAAAAAAAAAAAAACAAAAAAAAAAAAAAAAAAAAAAAAAAAAAAAAAAAAAAA
>NW_026067924.1:26136654-26242023 GCF_014885135.2 Alexandromys fortis | reverse complement strand
AAAAAAAAAAAAAAAAAAAAAAAACCACTTTACTTGCTTTATGGTACTGCTCCCCTCATTAATTTCCTGATGCTCTATGGGGTATTAGACAGAGAGCAAATGTCACACTCTCAGATATTAAAGTCACCGCTCTCACAAATAGGACTTGCTACAGAATCTGTACACTGGGAAGGAGGGTCTGTGCAGACCATTCTTTAGACCATTCCTTTAGAATTCTTAAAATAATAGGCTCTGATGGGGAGACAGAGGCCAGGCCACTCTGAGAAAGGTGACATTTCACATTGGAAGATGCTTCTCTCGGAGCTGTACAGGGTTCATAATGTGAATGTTTGAAAACAACACTATCTGCTCTGGTGGTCAGAGTCACATGGTGGTGGAGGCTCACACTGGACAGCACCAGAGACCACTACCACCATGGTAGAATGACAGGGAACACTATGCCAAAAGGCAGTGTGGTGCCACCCTAGCAGGCAGTTGTAGAGTTTTTAATGACAAACCACCTTGCCAATATATTAAACAATGCTCAAAAGTTCCTTATTAGTATATCTAACTATCCTAAATCTTTTTCCAAACTTTAAGAGGAAAAGGTAGATTGGAAAGCTGACTGATTGTAACCATAGTTGCTGATTTTAGTCTGATGATTCCCAGATCTCTTAGTCCAAAAACAATTTCAAGGTATTACTATAACAGTCCTGTGAGTCTTACCCCAGAAGCTTAGAGACTAACAAGAATGCAGTGCACAGACAGACAGACACAGATACACACACACAGAGAGAAAGAGGGAGAGAAAGAGAAACTATGATACCAAAGAGGAAACTGACTTTGTAATTTGGAAACTATATATAAAAATAAAGTGAAGTGAAAACAAGACATCTGACAAAAACCAAATGGTCAGTGAAAACTGTTGCCATGGGCTGTGATGTAAATGGGTACACTCATACACTCTTTGAAGGGTAAGTTGTTGTTTTATCAAATAATATTAATGTTCATAACTGTCAGATTTAAGAATTGCAGTCAGTGAACTCATCCTACCAAAAGTGAGCAGACAGGATCATGTATACACACAACACACACACACACACACAAAGGCTTTATGGAACATACCATGAACTATATTGTGTTTTAAAGGTACTTCCTTTATGTAAGTAAAACCTTCAATAGAGTTATCAAAAAAAGGATTTTTTTTAAGTTTTGCTTGGTAAATTTATGATCATTTCATGAAAATGAAATGTAAAGCAGCTTCATGGAGAAAGAGTGAGTGAGTGAGTGCAGTGTTCAGAAGCTGAAACGGCACAATTTCAGACAGTGCTGGGAATGTCAGTGCAGGGAGATGGGCGACGCATGAGTACACATTCATAAGAACTGGTCAGGTGAGGGACGTGTGGCTTTTCTCTACTGTAAGACGTACAAATAGGATGTCTAGGACACAGCTGATTGGAGACAAGATGACTGTATCAATAGTGCGCACAATTTACACACACAAACACATACGCACAACATAAGAAGTCTGAAGAATATTTACATACAGAAAAGGAATTCTGTGAACTTGCTTTTCTTATTTTACTTGGATACTTTACAACAACGTTTTAAAAAAATGATTTTAAAATACCTTCTAAATTAATCAGCTCACAGGAACAAGAGTATAAAACTAGACAGTGAGGATATTTTTCTCAAAGTAAAATCTAATTAGACAGACATTCATGGGCTACTCTTTAAAAAAACAACTGGCTGTTTCTGCAAAGTGTAGAAAGCAGACATTCTAAAGGACCATTCTTGGCCATGTAAAATTCCTAAGTTAAGCATGAACACTGGTAAAACTGCTCCAACTGAGAAGGTGCACATGGTCTTCTCAGCTTCCAGACCTGTGAGAGCACAGCTGGAGAAGACAGCCTGGTCTCAGCAGTCTTCGGAGATCGACCACTTATTAGGACATGTTTGCTTTACACTTGATTTTTGTAGTAATGACTGGCTTCTGTGTGCTGTTTTGGCCTGACTGGAGATAAGGATCTTCTCTACAAGATTCTTTGTTTGTGTAACAATTATCCTATGGAATTATCTAACATCCCATGGAGGGAAAGAGAGACTGGAAAAGTTGATTCTAATTGGAACCATAGTTCTAGAGTTTTAGTCTGTGAACCCCAAACTCTTTTAGTCCAGAAATATTTCAGTATAAATACTCATTTGTTAAAGAAGGATTTTATTACAATTTGTTTTAAAACTTAACCAAAAATTCTACCTGATACACATTTAAAATTCCATTACAACTTTAAGGTTATTATTTCTTTTCACACTAGAAAAAGAATCAGTAGCAATTATCTTTTTTCTGACCATAACTATTGAAACAATAGAACAGACCTAACTTACAAATGATCTCTTGGGCGGCTTCAGGTGAAGGTAAAGTTCCCCACACTCAGTCCCAAACACAGGCTTTCTGAGTTCACAGACTATACTATATATACGTAATTTAGGTTTGTGTGTAACTTACAGTATCATTTCCATAAGTACCTTGTATCATAAACACATCCAAACTGAATGAGGAAAAACAAAAGAAAAAGATGGGATGAAGTGGCCATGCATTTGAGTCAATTGACAATGAAATATTGAAAAATAAAACAAAAAACGAACAAAAAAACTAATTAGAACACAGCAGAGCAGCTGTGGAGAAGAAACAGAGAACTTCATACAGACTATTTTCTTCAAAGTAGGAGTGCTTTTCTATATATACATATGCAAATAATACAAATAAATATAAATAATACAAAACCCTCACTGCGATCACCCTGCCTCAAAACTCCCAGTGCTTTTACTTAAATTCCTTACTATGAACCTAGGAACTGCACATTAACTATAAAACCTTGAAGGTGTGAGTGCTGTCTCCACTTCCTTGTGTTTACTGTTGGGTGCTTTCAATTTCCCTCTTCTAGAGACTGAATACAAAGGACTGAATCTGGGCACTCACACATGCTTGGAAAACTGCTCAGTAATCTGTTGCTGAAATATATATAAAAATTATCTTCATTTTTTGTTTGTTTGTTTTTGCAGATAGGGCCCCTCTGATTCTCCTAGTTTGGCCCTGAGCTTACTCCATAGCCCAAGTAGTTCCCAGTAGCTGGGATTTGTGGCCTGTGCCACCAGGCCCAGGTCTTTCTGAGCAAGTTTTTATTTTCTAGAATATAAGAGAGAGATTTGCTTTTAAGAGGCATGATCCAAATCCATGAAAACAGAACACAAGTGACACCAGTCCCTGCTCAGAGTAGTGACCTGAGGCCATGCCTGTACTAATCCGTGTGGACATCATGTGCTGTTGAAGATCTAGAAGAAATCTACAACCTCAGCTTTAACACTGATATAGTCAGATTGTTTGATAGTGTCTCATATTTCCCAATAATTCACCATGAAACAGGTTTCTAATGCTATCCTAATTGTCTTCTGTCTACTTCTTAAGCTAAGTAGGCTCAGGTAATCAAGACCTCGGTTCCCAAGGGAGGACTAGGTAGAGTAGGCTCATTTAATTCAAGCCTTCAGTCACAAAGCAACACCAAGCTGATGTGGGCTCAAGTAATTCAAGGCCTCACTTAGTAAGGAAACTCTAGGCGAAGTGGGTTCAGGTAATCAAGATCGCAGTTACTAAGGAAATGCTGCACCAAGTGGGCTAAGGTAACCAACAACTCCGTTACTATGGAAGATTAGGATGGGCTGGACATTTGCTGATCATGCCCAGATGAAATCTTTGACTGATGTTGAAGAGGAGAAAATAGTAAAATGAAATTTTGAGAAATTAAACATTTAAATTACTAAAGTATTATTTAAGACATACTCAAAATCTGTATTCATGGGTAAGTGGGACATATGATGATGGTTCCAGCTAAGTTCCTGAGTAACACAAATTATAAAACCATAGTGCTTGCAACCACAGAAATTCATACCATTGCCTTCAGTGCCCTGGAAAATGTAGTATTTTGTCAGCACACATCACTCATATACAGACGCACTACAACCTCACAGCATGCATATTCTTCTGTGAGAAAAAATGACTGAAAATTATTTTGCAAATATGCATTTTACCAACCGCACAATGCATTTGGCTTCAGGGAATTAGAATTCTTAATGTGCAAATGCCCCATCCTTCCACCTTCCACATAAAATATAAGCAAAAAATAAACTAAGTCATGATGACAGAAACAAAAGCAACTTCCATGGCTAAACACGGGAAGCTCGTCAAGAACACTCCCAACACTGTGCCTTCTGCCCATGTGTGTTCTCAGTAGCATCAACTCTGCCACAAATTACAAAGTCATTATTAAATGGACCTCAGTGTGGCAAGCAGTTCATGTTTCGAAAAGCTATCCTTTAAAGCAGTTCCATAATCTAGAAATAGGTATAAAATATGTGAAGAGAAGATATTTCCATGTGATTTAAATTCTCTAAAGTGTGAAGCCTGAAGGATGGATGTGCTCTGTGTGTGCATTTATGAGTGTTGCTCATTTGTCACGGTCATTCCAGCACGTAACCCCCACCCTCCAGGATGGATCATTCACCTTGCAAGACCACCTGGGGTATCTTGGTGACACTATATTCATAAATTTCAACCCTCTAACCAGCACATGAAAGCTCATAGGTACTCACCCTGCAAACTGGGCACTGCCAGTGACTACTGCTGTCTCTAAGCCTGAACTCATCAGACAAACACTTGGAATGATACACACGAAAACACAGGTCACATATCAACACCTCTCCAGGCAAATGGCATTCAAAACAATACCAGTCATGAGTTTCTGTTTCCCAGTCCTACAAAAAATACAAAATAATTTCGTATGACATTTTGTCAATATCTTCAATAACTAACAACAAAATTGAAACTAAAAGTCCATCACAAGTTAGGCATTATAAACAATTTAAGACATTTAATGTGTTAAAACAAGAGAGAAAATACCTAGAAATTTACTTCTTTAAATCTTGGATTCTCTCCTATGTAGTATCAATAGTCAGAGATACCTTAAGGTGATCTGATAGCAAACACCTCTAAAGTGAATTTTGCCCAAAGCCAATCCCACATCTAGTATTATCTTTCATTTAAAACTACAATTTAAGGAACAGTGTCTTTTGTAAGCTGAGTGCCCCACACCAACAGCAGCTTAATATTTCAAGCAGACAAACCTGTGTTCTGTCCTGATTTTACAGATTACAAAGGGGGTGCTGACACACTGCGGGGACGGGGTGCACAGTCTCGCGTGGTGTAGCTCACTGTGCTTGTCTCTCATCCACAGTATCTGATGCTTAACTGAAAATAACAACTAATCAAAATGCCCATGTCCCGACAGGTCGCCAAATATGCAGAGTCTGTTAAATTTAGAAAAATAAATTGAAAATGTGAAACTAAAGGTTTAGTCACACTAGCTGAAAGAGGCAGATTACCAATATGAAACAAAAGGAAGCAGGCTCCGTTCTTGATGTGGCTAGTCCTAGCAATCAAAGAACACAGAGTTGCACAGCCATTCTTCAACAGGTCTCATTAGTGAGGTCAAGGCAGGCGGGTGAAGTACAGACAGGAAGACTTATTTGCTTTTAGCTTAGAATTCATTCTTTATAAATGTTTCCCTTCACTTTTTCTAAAATGCACTTCAGAGTAAAGGTTAACTCAACCTGTTTTGGAGCTGTGGAAGCCAAATGAACAAAAGGAAAACTAGAACAACACCAAGACTACTTCCGGTGGGGAGCCTGACATCCACATTTGGGCTCAGCTATTAATTGTTTTTATGTATGTCCCCACTCTTTCCAAAGTTGAGTGGCTCCCCAATTTTCTCAGATGCTAATATTATCCCAGCAAATGGGGCTTAAACTAGCACTCAATAAGAACTGACCACATCAACCACATTTCAATGCCACCATCCACTCACTAAGAGCGTAGTCACTATTATTCACAACGTTATGTCCTCCAACGCACATCCTGAGCCATGGCGAAGGCAGAGTAGTCAATTCTGTAGAAATCTAAACTTTCTGGATTTATGTTTCATTAAGAAATTGATGGTCTTCACTGCCCGAACAGTAATGTGAAGTAGGAGCATTTTCAGGTCCTCGCTGCAGCTGTGCACTTCCCTGCAGACTCATCTGATGGAGCAATCACGTGGACTGCAATCAGGAAGTACTCATTTTACATAAAACTCAGAAAAACATCTACACTACCAAGTTTGACTGAGATACACCAAAAACATGTATGTGAATTTAGCTGAATTAAAATTAAAATGAATCTAATTTCTGATAGACAGTTCATAATACATTATATATTAGCTATTTCATTTTCTAACTCAAAAATTTTAATATAAATAAGCTTCATAATTTTAGTCTATTTTTAATTAAAGAACTTTTTCTAAGCTTAAAACAAAATATTTTATTTTCGTGGCTGTTTGGAAATACTGTAAAGGACATTAATGATTTATATATATTGGCTAATTAATAGAAACTGTCATCCTTCATGATTTAATTTTTTATTTTAATTCTTCTTCAATAATGGGTCAAATAGTGGTTGCTGGGATGGTTAAAAGGGCAGGAAGAACACAGTTCCAGCTTTTCCACTCCATCGCCTTCCTCTTTCCAATGCACACTTTTACCTACTTATGAAACAGACAGTGGAATGAATCTGTCCTTGTTGGAGTACTTAACTCTGCACTTTATGAAATAATTGTAGGAATGTTAACCATAACTTAAAGGAAGCAAAGTACAGAAACTCTTAAAATTAATTTACTAGATATTATTAACTTTTTTGAACTACTTGATTTTTGCTTTAAGACATCTTACTAGCAGGCCAAGAACTCCCTATGTAGCCCAGGCTGGCCCGGAACCCACAGAGATCTGCCTCTCAGGTGCTAGAATCACAGGTGTGTGCCTTCATTACTGGCTTGGGTATGTTTTCCTTGTGTATGTCACTGACTCCATCATCATAAGGGTTAAAGAAGACAATGCTTCTTGTTATTTTAATCACGACAAGAGCTATTCATAACACAGGAAACATGCAAAAGTCACTGATTCAAAATCTATTACAATTTTTCAGAGGTGTAAACAAGTCATGGAGCTGACATCACTTAAATAGTGAGGCTGACACACACACGTCACATAAGCCAATAAGCCAAGTTTACATTTGCACTGGATGCCACGAGAAGTCACCAGCTGCTCTCGATACAGTCTAGTTAGCAGCCAAAAGTGTGAAATCCCACTCTAGGACAAGAGAGCCTTTAAAGGGCAAGATTACTGACTGACACAAAGTTCAAAACCGAAGCAGTGCAAAGGTCGTACAGTTTTCACACACAAGTCTAGCAAGAGTTAACTTAGCTAACCTAAACAATATAAAACTCTATTACCAAAAAAAAAAATAGTAGAATTAAGGAAAAATAACAGTCCAAAATTAGTTCACCTTGTCTGGGGCTGCTGTCCTGGAGAAAGGCTGCATACTGTAGGCCTTTCAAAATAAAAACAAGATATTCTTGGTTTCTCTACCATAATTTTGCTCATATCAGGTAATACAGAGGGCTAAAGGGATTTCGCACATGGTTCATTACTAGAAGTACAACTCACAGTACTTGGCGAATGATGCTAAGAGAAAAGTCTATTGATGAGCTCATCATTAATGAAAAGGGTTGTCACTGACTGTAGAAGGTTATGGATAGACGATGAGAAATCTCTTAGGGAATTCCTGTGCCATGAGATGTACACTCTTGTCAGGAAAATACCTTTCAGCAAATAAAGTCTGTGCCACACGTATCTATACAATACCACAAATGCCTATCTGATTGCTCTGAAACAGGATTACACTGAATGTTTTGAAAAATCAGAACAATGAAAGTGAGAGTGGTAAACTCAGCTCTCCACAGCATGAAGTTTATACAGGCCACCCTCAGAGCCTAGGAGCGAAACCTCCCCATCTAGCAGCAGTTGGATACACTGTTGGGTTGACACGCTGGAGTCAGACTGGTACAAAGCCTGGCCCTGACACTCATGTCTCTATAATCTTGGGCAGAATGCTTAGCTTTTCTCCGTGTCATTTTCTATCTGTAAAATGAATAGTTTCCTGTGTCTTAGTAAGAACCGAATGAGTTCATAGGTACTTAGTGCACAGAGGAGGTCTGCACAGCCTAAGCACTCAGGAGATGTTAGCTGGTGTTATTATCTATGTATTGCACAAAACAGAACTAAGACACAAATGAATAATATGAGTGCATTTCTCTCCTAGTACTTTCGAATTCATTATCATATCTGATTTTCACATTTCTCTGAGCAGCGTAGAACAGGAAATATAATTAGCTCCAATGAAGGGATAAAAAGGAAGCTCAGAAAGACGTTTGGCCACGTACCAAGGGAGACATCTGAAGAACGATTGGGAAATATATTCCAAATTCTGATCAAGGTTCTTTAATAATCAAAGGGGAGTTTTAACTCCCTATGTTTTATACATTACACTGCTAAGCATGTGTATGATAGTATGCTTTAATGCAGATGCACTGTAAAGTGAGTTTTCTACCGTTCTAGGTTTAATTTAATTCTGTTGACAAATTCAGTTAATCATTTACATGGGAGGATATGAGGCTTACAAATTTTAGTGACTTTCAATGTTGAAAATAAATTACAATATTGCCTAGTGGAACAGAATTCAGAGAAGGAGAAAGAGCCAAACAGCAGGAACTCATGCACACAATACACCAACACATGATGAGAAGAATAGAACCCCCAAAATACTGAGCAAATAGAGGCTCTTGACAGAGCCACTTCTCAGTAAATCAGTTTAAAAATCAGAGGACTCTAGTGTAACTGAATCGTCAGCACTCATTTACTAGTTAGTAAACAAAGGGTTGTTTACTTTTTGTAACCAAGGTTGGGAATGAATATTCAAATATATGTATACATACACACATATACATATATATAATACACATACATAAATGACCTAAAGATAAAACATTTCTATTTTTAAACAGCAACAGCATCAAAGGTACATTGAAATTTGTGTTTAAGGTATTTAAAACAACGAACTAGTCAGGCAGTGATCATACACACCTTTAACCCAGCACTAAGGAAGCAGAGACAGGTGGATCTCTGTAAATTTGAGGCCAGCCTGGTCTACAGAGTGAGTTCGAGAACAGCCAAGGCTACAATGAAACTCTGTCGCAAAATAAATAGATAGATAGATAGATAGATAGATAGATAGATAGATAGATAGATAGATAGATAGATAATGAATGAATGAACTAATGACAAATATAACTATAACAAAAAGGATAAAAATCTAAATTGCTTTTAAAAACTAATTCTTAAATTCATATGCTACATGTATGCATTCAGAAGCAGCCTCTTTTTTCCTCAAGAATGAAGAAGGAAGCCCCTCTTGCTGTGGCTTCAGGCAGTAATGTCTGTGAGGAACAAGGCCATCAATTCTAATCCAATGTTTTCCCTAAGAGGTGTGAGCCTAGTTAAATTTTAAGGTAAATATAAACCAATACTTCCTACAAGCTGGCACTTGATTTGGAAACAACAGATGACAGCAACCGCTCAAGGTGCTGAGCTCACCCCACTTGGGTTTGGTATTTCAGCTAATTCACTGTGAACATAATATGCTCATATCTCTAGAAACTCACAAAATACGTATTTCTATTACTTGGGCTTTTTTGAAATAAAATATAAAAAAGCCTAAAACAATGAGAAGTGAAAAATACAGAGAAAAAAATGTAAAATGCCCCTTTTTATTGAGAATGATGCTCTCAGGTCCAAGAGTAGCCTCAAGTCCTGATATCAGGAATGGTTCACTTCAAAATGCATGGAGTGAAGAGTCTAATCACGTCTGTAATTAATCAGGACTCACCCGCAGCAAAATAAGAAAACAGAAGGATTCTACACAAAACTGCAATCTGGGGCTCTCAGCAGAAACCCTACTCCTATACTGACATGAACTGTGAAAGAAATGAGGTCCCGAATCCAAATTCAGCAGGTCTATAAAAGGAGAAAGTAGTTTTACAAATAATATCATTTTTCTGAAAGATTTTTTTAAGTCAACACTAGCAACCAAATTCTTTATTATCAGATAAAAATCACTTACAAATAAAAGTGCAGCCTTGTCCTGGGAACTGTCAATCACCAACAGTTCATAACAATAGCCTTGTTTCCAGATACATATTGTTTATATTTTATCTGCAAATGATCCAAAACTCAAGGTTACCTGCTTCCTATGTTACAATAAGTATTTTTGAAACACCTTCCTTCCTATCCTTGATGAGCACTTTATAAACCAAAAGGCTAATTTGTAAGACATTAATTTATATTGATCACAAAGATAACTAGTAAATCCTAAACTTCAGTCCTCTGAGAAGTGGTAAAACTCTGCCCAAGAAATATTGTTCTCAATATTTAAGAATAAAGAGGATGAGATACTAGAAATATGGATTAAAAATATGGCCTCCCATCATGTGTACTTAAGAGTAAGCAGATGATGAAACAGTTTATGAATGTGAGCATGTATGCATGCATGTATGGCAAGTATATATTCAAGCATGTGTGTGTGCACATGTATGTATGCATTCAATAATTATTTTGAAATACTGAGCTGGTCTTGCATAGAGTGCCAAAAAGCACTCTGCTACTTTTAACTACTCAAAAGGAAAAGGCATCAACATAACAAAGTATTAACTGTTCAGATAACAAGATAGCGCTCCGTATCTTCTCACCAACAGAACTCCAGAAGCTCTGGAAACCATGCTTATGGGAATTACTTGGACCTTGTCAGTTAATGCTACTTATTACCAGTCTATGAATTTTCAGATGACCACAAAAATTCTCACATTTTTCAAATACTGTGTGTGTGTGTCATTTAGAAAACAGTCTGTTGTGTTTACTTTTTTATTGACTACTGTGTACACAGGTCATTTAGAAACAGGAGTGGTCTTATGAATGTTGCTGTTTTGTTCCATAAACTATATACACATATGAGAATCACCATGAAGATGCTTAGACACTGACAATTTTACTATAGTTTCTCCAACAGAATTGGCACTTATACAGGGGGCTGCAAATTGTGTATGAGATCATTACTGGAAAATGTCTGAGACTATTTCTTGGCTAGAAGGAGGAATTTTAGTAATACAGAGGCCTCTGCCTTTGTATTATAATATGCTGGCTTCTTCAAAGACAGACAATAGTCTCATACAGGCCAGTGAGCTTTTAGGACATGATTGCTGTACTTAATAAAAATAATGGTCCAGGGATGCATGTATTTTGATTGTTTCAAGTTCTAAAATTAAATATTAGAGAAGAAAGGTAGTAGGAGTGTATTAACAATGTAATATCAACAAACTGACTTTTAAGCTCCTTTTCCCATTGCTGTGTGGGAGAAAGGAAAACTGTACTCATTGGCTTCTATTTCTCCCCACACTGATAGGAGTGAAGAGAAGCATTGTTCAACCTCTGCTACATAAAGTGACTCAAGAATTAATCCTGTTTCCCCACTTCTGACAGCTCAGCTCCTCTCTTCAGAAGCCTCTTTCTAAAGCCTATCCTAACTCTGAAAGAAGGGTTCAACAAATGTACTACACTCTAAAACTCAAGTTTGGAGGGCACCAAAGCATTTGAAATCACAAAGCGGTGAAACTAGAAAGTCTCAAACACTGGTGTGCAGAGCCCTGACCAACAACTTCATGCAAATTAGAAAAGGTGGCCCTTCCATCAAGTATTCTTGAGGTATAATACTCTTTTTATTCATGAAAGAACCTTTAAATAACATACAAGGTGCTTCTGTGTGGAGGGCATTCACTAGCTTGTCAGTTCACAGCTTCCTGCCTCCTGCAGATGACAGTTAATAAAAATACACAAAGCCTGGACAGTGCAGAATCTCTAGAGAACTGTGCCACAGGTGACATGGTTAATCACATGGGCTTGTGGTGTCATAAGGGCATGAGGACATTCACTGCAAGTCAAGTGGTGAGATACTCATTTCATCAGTCAACTTCATTATTTTACACCTTCAACAAGATCGACTTTTTCAAGGGCAAGCTCTTCACAGAATTTATATTGGAGAATACTGGTAACAAAGTAAATAGTCTAAATTAAAGACTACTTATATGGCTAGTTAAAAACTGATGCTTTTGCCAGGCGGTGGTGGCACACACCATTAATCCCAACTCGGAAGGTAGAGGCAGGCAGAGCTCTGTGAGTTCGAGGCCAGCCTGGTCTACAAGAGCTAGTTCTAGGACAGGCTCCAAAGCTACAGAGAAACCCTGTTTCAAAATAACAAAAAAAAAAAAAAACCACAAACCCCAAAAAAACAACAAAAAAACTATTGCTTTTACTATACTGTCCTCAGACACTTATTTTAATCATTTTAAAGTTTTAATTTATAAGTAATAACTATAACTTTATAAGGTAGATTGGAGATATATTATAAGGTAGAATATATATATGTGTATATATATATATATCCACTCACCAAATAAGGCTAATTAGCTTATCCATTTAAAGTCCATTCTTTTAGCTGTTTTGAAATACATTATTATTAACTATTGCCTTCCTGCACAAAAGATCATTACTAAGCATACTTATTTACTGGCTTATTTACACTTGCTTTAAGTATATTTGTGTACACTTCATGGACATATTTTCATTTAATCCTTGTGGTGGTTTGAATGAGAAAGGCTACCATAGGCCCATATATTTGCATGCTTGGTTCCCAGTCAGTAAACTGTTCAGGAAAGATAGGAAAGTGTGGTCTTGTTCTAGGTGTGTCAATGGAGTGGGCTTTGAGGCTTCAAAAGCCTCCACCAGTCCCAGTGTCTCTGCCTGCCTGCCTACCTGTAGGTCAGGATGTAAGCTCTGAGCCCCTTGTCTGTCTGCCTGCCACCATGCTCCCTGCCCTAATAATAATGGATTAACACTTTGAAACTATAAACAAGCTCCAAATTAAATAGTTTCTTTTTATAAGAATTGTCTTGGTTATGGTGTCTCTTCATAGTAATAGAACAGAAAATCTTTGATTAAATGAAATAAATATTAATATGCCCACATTACAGCAGAGGGCTGAATCAACAAAGTTTAGACAATTCCAGACATGTAAGCAAGGACATTATGACATTCCATATACTACTTTACCCTTGAGTCTTTACAATTATAAATTTTACAACCTAAGCCTAAGTTTGATATACTCAGTTATATTACATATGCTTATTTGGTATAAAACTATTGTGAATAAGAACTAATTAGCATTAAACCTGTATAATTGCTGTTTAATATACTTTAAGATGTCATTTAGTAAAAAGGGAAAGGAAAGACTATAAACACGTGCAAAGAAACATGTAAAATAAAAAGAAATATAAAACCTAATACATAATAAGCTAACTAACTGCTTGATGAATTAAAGAGATTTCAGTCTGAGGAAGAACAAAGTATATTTAAAAACTCACAATTCTTAAAGGAGCAAGCAAACTCTCAACTCTAAGAATTATGTACACATGACCCACAAGCCCTCAGTTACCATTACACTCCCACCTCACAATTCTCTGCAAGTCTTCTGAATCTCCAAGTGTTCAAGTGCTTGGGGCAGGCTAGCCCATCGTGTCTGGACTGTCCCGAGTCACACTGGGCTCTCAGTTCCTACCTGTGCTCTATCCTGGCTCACTCCCATCTTGGCTACTGCAACAACCAAGTTCCAGCTGTGCAGGGACTTGAGAGGAAACTGCTCTGCTGGCAGCAGCACTTCAGGAATATTTCCAGGGCACAAACTAAAGTACACTGACACAAGTAACGATTTCCCCCATGTTTTTGAGGCTCTGACATATAACAAAAAAAAGACTGACAAAGCGGTTAGAGCTGAACAACTCCCTACATTTAGGACTATCGAGACAGTTGGCGGTGGTGCCGTGGCTTGTCTGTTATGTCACCAGAAAAAAATGAAACAAAGCAAAAGCTTTCAGGAAATTTTCCCACAATGAACCAATTTTTAAGATTTTATGAGATTTTCAAAATTTTAGATTTTAGAAAATTAAATTACTAAATCCCCCAAAACATACATTTGAAACCTATTATCTTAAAAGATGTTTATTAAAATAAGGAAGGCATTTCCAATTAGTTGGTTAAAATATCAAAAAAATATGATGGTGAGACAGAAATACCACAAATAAAATCAATCTTTATGCAAGAGGAAAATCCTTCTCTATGTGCCTCTCTGCATCAAACCGTGTCCTGAAAGGATACAGTTGTGTAAAGCATCTCCCCTAAGTGAAGTCAGAGCAGGCACTAAACAGAGGTACAGGGAGAGTAACTTTCTATCCCTCCTAATTGACTTATGCTCAGGGCCCACCTGCAGCCTGCCAGTAGTCACGTGACCAGTCACACTAGCATCTGGGATCTTTGTATGTGCATGAAAACTCTACTGTAAGCCTGGCTCAGGAGTTGATGCCATTCAAGTGAGCTTTCCTAAGTAGGCAATGTGTCCCTGTCCATCTGTCTAGGCAGTATAAACACTGTCCTGCACTGAAACATTTTTTAAATTAATATTAGCTGAAGAAAGCACCAGAAGTGCCATGACTTATATGCACATTTAGTTTTATTTTTTAGATGCAAGATAACAGAATGGCAAGATTTTTATAAAAGTTAGTTTTCTCCTAAGGAATCACAAGGAAGCTATCAATATAAAGCCTTATGTTAATAAAAATGTTAAAACCTGTTAAATTTCTGACAATGAATTTCTATACGTTATATTAATATTCAAAGAAAACCTAAAGTCCAAATTTCTGAATTTATCAAGTAAAATAGACTTACAATCTCATCTCCTGGTAACCAATAGCCTTCTTGCTCAATACCAGCCTTTGAGCCTTTGCAGCCCACTGTTAGAGTTTCGACAATAAGACCATCCTTCACAGCTAAGCTCAGCTGACGGGTGGTCTCTTTGGGATGCATACCGTGGACTCGGGACATATACCTGAACACAGAGGAAACACAAAGTTAGAAATTTCTCAGTAATGCCAACTAGAAAGGAGTAAAAACAAGAAAAGGGAGGACCATTTGGTCCTCTATTATCACGACTTATATTTACAGAAGGAACAAAGGAAGAGAAGTTGAGAAGAATGAGAAGGAGGGGAGAGGGAGGGACGGAAGGAGGGAAATAAGGGGGGAGGCAACAAGTTTTTAAGCTCTCAACTCTATGGTGCTATTTTTTTCATAGAAAATGATAAATTAGGCAAAGGTTTTATTTCCAAGCTCTTCACAGATCGTTAGAAACACAAGTCATTAGATAAGGCACAGCGCCCCGAAGTATCTGTGACAGGATCTTTTTAGACTGCAATATTTTTAACAGTTTGTTTTTAGCCATTAGCAATTTTCTGAATTAGGTCACATTTTAAATATTTTTTAAAGACAAAACTTTTTTATATCAAACACAATTATAAAATAAAGAAACTAAAGGAAAAGATCAATTCAGCATCACCCAAGATGGGGCAGCCTAACAATACACGGGTCCTCTCAGACAGACTCACTAAGGAGCACATGGTGCTAGTTTAAGAAAAACTGTTTGGAAAAACAGTGGTGCAAAATAGTCCCAACTAACAGATACAAATCACTGGGCACACGGGTCAACTTCTTCCTTTCCTCTGCAGACTCTAAAGACAGACTCTCATAATCCTCTATCGAGGGCTTCAGAATACTTTTAAAAAGAACTTGAACTCAATGCTCAGGAAATGGTGCTGGTGAGTGTGTGAGATTATGTGAACGGTTGCTAGACAGAGAACATGGACACATGCCATCAACAGAAAGGAAATGTACACACTAGTGCTAACTGATTTACATAGTTATGGTATTCTAAAAATAAAAAAATAAGTGAAACATTACAAACTGTCCCTGAAGCATAGACAATAGTAATTCCTATGTCAACCAGCTACTTACTCCAATATTTCACTATTTGTATATGTCCATCTGTACATTATTTATTATTAGTTTTATTTCAAACAAAATGCTACATATTCTGATTTTATTCATTAAAAAAGAAAAAATGGAAAACAACATTTTGTTTCCCTATAAACTAGTGGTTTTCAAAGAGCCCTTTGCCAATCTAGATAAGAACAGAGCCTGTAATCCCAGCACTCAGGAGGCATCAGGAGTTTGAGCTCAAGGGCAGGGAGGACTACAAGCCTCCATAGCAAGTTTGAGGCTAGACTAGGGTACAGAGTGAGACTCTGCCTCAAAACAATGACAAAATAATCAGACTCTTCCCATGAATATCCTGTCTAAGAAAAGACAATAATATATCTTAATAATTAAGTAAAATAAAATAAGAGGAAATAAAACAGAACAAAAATTTTTATCATGATTTTGAAAATGAAAAACAAACAAACAAAATAAGCCAAAAAGAAAACCCAGCATTTAAGGACCTTCTTGAGTCAAAAGATGAATTTCTGTCCTTTTTCTGGAGAAAGCCCAGACGGGCCCAGTGAAAGGGGTTATACGGAGCCCTGTGTTTTCACCATGGAAAGATGGTGACTTTCTGTTTAAGAGACAGCGCACTTTTACAGACTTCCTTTTTCTGTCATATAATTAACTGAAGGACTAAGACAGAAAGGAACATGGAGACTATGATTAGAGAACAGACAGAACATTAACTCCGACAATGGAGGTGCTGTAATTAGCAAATGTGTCAGGAAGAAGATGAAGTCCAAGCATACTAATTCTACCACATTCTCAACCAAAAGCTTTTAAAAGCTACCTTAGACATTATTTAATTTATAAATAAGTTTCTTAATTATCACACAAAACACCATATATAATGAAACAGAAACAAAAGAATCAATAAAAATGGAAAGCACATCAAATGTGACAAGGTGAAAAACAGCATTGCAGAAAGACTGAAAATGAACAGAGATGGAGGATGGGTGAATAGGATCAAAATACAATATATGAAATTCTTAAAGAATAAAAATACTTTAAAAATTAATTGCTGGGGGGTGGTGGTGCACATGCCTTTAATCCCAGCACTTGGGAGGCAGAGGCAGGTGGATCTCAATAAGTTTGAGGCCAGCCTGGTCTACAGAGCGAGTTCCAGGACAGCCAGGACTGTTACACAGAGAAACCCTGTCTCA
Source organism: Alexandromys fortis (assembly GCF_014885135.2). Classification (NCBI taxonomy): domain Eukaryota; kingdom Metazoa; phylum Chordata; class Mammalia; order Rodentia; family Cricetidae; genus Alexandromys; species Alexandromys fortis. The sequence goes on along the minus strand of NW_026067924.1, from coordinate 26,224,927 downwards.
AAACAACAACAACAACAACACAAACTAAATGCAGAATATTCATACAGAATAACATTAAATGACGATTAAGTAACAATTTAAAAACAAACATGGCAGGATGGGGTCTCATTTTACAGGAGTTGGAACTCAGAGCACCTGCACTGAAAAAAGACATAGAAACTATCAAGACTGAGACAGCCATGACATAAACCTGTAAGAAGTAAATGGAGTGCTAGCGACATTCACTCACTTCCCTGAGTTCACACATGGAAAATATCCATGGGAAACAAAACATGGATCTAGAGTCATGGATTTAGGTCTGGAACCTAAACTAAATACCAGCAATGGGTACACAGGACTGACCATGAAGTGGTCACAAAGACAGCCTAGGTAGGTTTCCAAAAGTGATACAGATTTTGTTGGTCATGCAACTGAAACAGACGATGAACCTGGAACATCACAAAGATCCAAGAAAGACAAGGCTAAGGCCATTAAGTCAGAAAAACCGCCTGGTAGTATTAACTTAGAAGTTTTTTCTTGGAAAAAACACAGACTCATCACTGGCTAATTGAATCCACAGCAAAGAGCCATGCAAATCAAACCTCGCTAGAGGACACAGACACATTCTAGGGAAACCACTATAGTCCCAAACTGCTACCTTTTTCATGTCTTCACAAAATATAGATGCTGTAGTTTTCTAAAAAAAAAAAATATGTAAGTGATCACAATTTGGTTATTTGGTCAATTAACAATTCCAGTTTCCAAAGATATAAATAAGAGATTGGCAGAAAGCGTCCCTAGAAAAAAACATCAACAGGGGACATGGTCAGAAGTTGACTTTGCCTACGTCAGTGGATGACCACATTCTCTTCTAACCCATAATAATAAAGGTAGAGAAGGGTACAAAATATATAATGATTAAAAAAAACTTTACAAAACATCAGTAAGACTAAAAGCTAGTATACCAAAGGAAAGCTCATGCACAATTTTAACAAGATATTTACATGTACAGTCTAATATTAAAATCTGTTTGTGAATGTTAATACATGTATAGAATTCAAATATCAAAAGCAAAAAACATTACTAAATATTCAGTGAAAATGTAATATTGAGAACTATAAACATAAAATTTATTAATAGACTAAAAGCAAAACAAGTCATTAAAAATGTAATTCAGGGGGCTGGCAAGGGCACAATGGTTTAGAGCTCAGCTCAGAGCCCCCACATGGTGGCTCATAACCACCTGCAGCTATGTCCAGGGGATCCAAGGCTTTTCTGGTCTGCATGGGCACCTGTGCTCTTGTACACATACCTACATACAGACATAGATACAGATGCACAATTTAAAAATGTAATCCAGGTTGAAAGGTACTTCATGAAGTTCAATGCCTAGCCCCATAAATACGCAGAAATGAGTAGGTACTTCTGTAATGTGACCGGGCTATTCTAAGGTATCTCCTGCAGCTGCTCCTCTCCAAGACACTGAAAGCCAGTAAGCAATACAGTGGAAAGGGCACAAAAATCCAACAACATATTTGCAAACCACATAATTAGAAACCTAAAAATTCAGCTGACAAACTATTTTTAAATACTTTCATAAATTCTTTTGGGAAACCAATGGAAATATTAAAATAGAAGGATTTATATACCAAAATCAGGTGATTGTTTTTCATTAGTTAATTGGATCAGGTATTAAAGAGAGACTAAGTACTTTGTGCACACCAAGGCCATACTCTAGCACTAATCTAAACCCAAGTCCCAGACAGTGAGAGTTAAAGAGTAGCTGAATGATAGGTACCTGAAGTACCACTCAGGTACATCATCAGGGACCACCAGAAACAGAGAAGACTGAATCAGGACAATTTTGACACCCATGGATACCAAAGATGGCATCAGGGAATGCAGGCTACGCAATGGAGCACTCAGACCACTGGCAGAAAGGTCAGCTGTCACTGCATGGCCCCGGGACACCTGACTGATGGGATGAGGCTGAGGAACAAGGTCCTGTGTCCAGTTGTGCCCATAAGCAAACCCTAAACAAACCAAGTTTAAATGTCAAAAACAAACCCAGAAGCATTCGAAGGGAAACACGGGAGACTTTCTTATAACTGGTGTGAGAATACCTTCTAAGCATGGAAAAAAGCTACAAGTGACACTACCGATGGGCAGATTTACACAAAAGAAGTCATTTCTACACGGGGGGACCCACAATAACCTATGTTAAAATGCACATTCTAAAGCTCTGGCTTGTCCTACATAGTCCTAAGAATCCCAGCACATACATGCTGACCTCCATTTACAAAATGCTTAGGTTAAGAAATAGTTCAGATTTGTAATTTTTTCAGACTGTGAAATATTTGCACATACATGAGAGTCCTTGGGGATGGAACCCAGCTTGAACAGGAAACTTTCCCTTCACACATATGTGATCTGAAGGTAATGTGTGCACTACTATTTGCAGTTAGTGTGCCTGTGTTCAACAGAGGCAGCTCATGGGTGGCATGGGATTCTCCACTTGTGTCATCATGCTGGAAATCAGGCACTGACATTAGAAGTGGGCTTGACTTTACACACTGTGTAACTTTGGCTAGTGTGTAGGGTCAACACTGAGCAATGGCTCTCCTAGTCAGCTCTGTCTTCACTAAATCCATCTGCCTGGGCTGTTTCGGTTAGGAGTCTGTAGAATATACATCGTAGGTAGCAATAATGCCTTATTTTTGTAGGTTTTTTTTTTGTTTGTTTGTGTTTTATTTTGGTTTTTGAGACAGGGTTTCTACAGTCCTGGCTATCCTGGAACTCATTCTGTAGACCAGGCTGGCCTCAAACTCACAGAAATCTGCCTGCCTCTGCCTCCCAAGTGTTAGAATTAAAAGCATATGCCACCACTGCCTTGTGACATTTTTGTTTTTTCAGGGAATTGTTAAACTAGCCACTACGCCACAAGATACTTGAAGATGGCTACTGGCAAAGTGGCTGTCTGATGTCAGAGTACATTTCCTGAAGGATTTCCCTTTTCTCATCCCAGGTCGTTAAGAAGAACATTGTTGCATCTTATTCCTTGACACACTTCGGTAAAAAACTAACTCAAGGACTGATTCCCACGTATCTCAAAAAGTAAAGGAAATGTCGAGAACTGGGCCAGAAAAGCAGCGTTCCTATGCAGAGGAGTGATGTCACAGCCCGAGTACTGTCAGCTTGAGATGTTTACCTGGAGTGAACCTGCCTTCAGAAGCTGCGAGGCCAGGTGCCACACAGGGAGATGCTGTCACACTGGAGCTGACTCGTAAAGCACTTGGGCCTTTAGAGTTCCTTTGAGGGGCAGTACCAGAGACCTTCTCATCTTCTACTGCAGTGTGACTCAGTATAAAGGTTGCCAGTGCAGAAATGTCTAACTACTTAGAATTTCTTTGGACACTTTCAGTGCCTTTCCTCATCTTTCCTGTTCACCTCCACTCCTGTCCTCCTCTTCCCACTGTCTGCAGCCTCAGGATCCTGCTTTGCAACTTCTGTGATGCACTCAGACATGCTGCAAAATTCTTAAGAGTTTTCATCTCCCCTGAGCCAGTTCTGCATGTCGAAGACCCTCCACCCCCACAGGAAAGAGAAACACATACAGTTAATTCTAACAGAAAGCACTCATCACTTTTAGAAACGTGAGAGACTGTATGAACCATTTCTGAGACTTGTCGTTTCCCTTTGAAGCCAGCGATGGCTCGGTCTCAGACCGCACCACACCAAGATGAACTTCTGAGAGCTGAGCTGAGAGCAGTGGCTTCTCCCAGGGGAAACGGCTGCTAAGAAAGTACAGCCAGACTTTGTACCCAGCACAGCTGTAACTCATGGCTCCATGCCCTTGCACCACACTGGTTACAGGTTCTAAGGCCTGAAACACCACCATTCTGGTGGCCATGCAACACTTATTCTAAGTGTATGCTGGAGAATCTGGACCCAGACCTCAGCCCAGTGCCTCCCCATGCCCAGCCAGCACAGGTGTCAGTTCTCAAGGAGGCCTGGAATCTACTCTCCTGAGTTGTCCCCTGACCGTCACCTGGCCTTCACATGGCATGTGGACGCACAATGCTTTCATACACATACACAAAAGAAGTATAATTTTTCATTTTTAAGTTAAAATACAATCTTTTAAAATCACATATAGTTTGACAATTTTAATTTTAATCTCATTTATAAAAAGTAGTCACAGAAAATTCATATACCTTATCCAGGCTACTGGTGAAAGAAAGAAGCAAAATATTTAGGCCTTCCATTTAAATTATCTATAAATTCCTCTTGATCTCATTTACTACAGTTCCATTTGCAATTCTTAGTGGAGTGTACTTTCCGCAAGAGGCAGGAATGTTCAAAAGTAAAGCGTTAAAAAAAACATAATTCCCGTGCAACTGAGACATTGTCTTCAGTCTGCAATTTGGCCCAGAAAAGTCTTCAGTGGAGAGAGAACGAACTATAAATGATGAGTAATACTAAATGATCTGGATCCTTATATCAGAGTGCAGTGGGTACACTGTTCCTGAACATGCCTGGCTGGAACAGACAGACAAGACAGCAAGGGACAGGAGGGACAGAGAAACGAACTTGCCTACTCTGACTGCCCTGCTTCATCACCTAGCTCCCAAACACACTCTTCCCATTTACTTCTTTTTAAAGTTCTGTTTTAACTGTATGTACATGCGTGCATGTGAGCGTGGACACAGAGAGAGAGAGAGAGAGAGAGAGAGAGAGAGAGAGAGAGAGAGAGAGAGAGAGAGAGAGAGAGAGAGAGAGAGAGAATTCAAGCCAGAGTCTGGTACATGCTAGACACGCATTCTAGCCCTGGACTATACCAAAGCCTGTCTCCTCTTCACACATTCCTTATGAGCATGTTCAATGTTCCTGGGTTTGAATGCTTCTGGAATGAAATCACAGTACACACGTTCTCTGTAATCTGCTTCCTTTCCTCAGAATACTCTGTTACACTGGATGGATTAACCAGACTGCTCAGTAGAACAACCTGCTGCATGACCACATGACTTCTCTGCACAGCTCTGCTGTTACTCCTAGATTTGGTTGGTGTTCCAGTTGCTCTAGTCTAGTTTTATTTTCTATGTTGTGTTAGTTTTATTTTTTAACTAGTACTGCTTTAACTTTATTGACATTTATCAAGACTATGGTCACAATTCATTTTTGTATAGCATAACTTTTACTTGCATTTCCACTATCCTGTGTCCCTTCTCCGCTCCCATTCCCAAGGTAAATCATGAAGGAGTTCTCAACTGAAAGGTAAGCATCCCTGGGCCAGGTTGTATGTGTTCCTGGGCTTCAGGTAAAGAGTCAGTGGGGCACAGAACTATTATACTATGTAAGTGACATCTTTTAACATTGTTCTTTCCTATCATATGCTAAATGTAGATATCTTCCAACCTACCAGTAAAGATTGGTAGAGTGAACTACCAATATCTTTAGCAAATTGATCTCAAACCACACTAACCATAAAAAGTTAACCATAAAAAAGAACATACAATTTAAACATTCTTTATCAGAAATACTGGTAGCTACAAGTGATTTAGGTCTGGGGCATCTCTGCATAAGTTTACCAGCTGAGCATCAGATGCTTCAAGTATGAAATGCAAACCTGTTGAGTACCACTTTGAGGCTTAAGACCAATTTGCATCTTCATACTAAAGCTACTCCAATAAGTTCAACCTAGAACAAGCCAAGAGATTGCCAACATGGAAAGCAAGGCACCAGTTGTTTTGTCATGGTGAGGAGGATGCTGTCTAGCCATGAAAATTCCCTGGTCTCTTACTAAGATACTGGGTGCAAAGGGTGCTGATTTTCAGAAGGAAAGAAATTACTTTCTCGATAAAACAAAACTAGGTAACAGCAGGGCAGGAAGGAGAATGTGTGGTTCATTAAAGATCTAGGGTTTTCAGTTGCTACAGACAGATCACGGAGTAAAAAGTCTATACACCGTCAGTGTTTAGCAAATGTCACTGAAGACCGTTGAGTGTACTGTGCATTAGTCATTAGCTCTGGGTACAGGATTAGGCCAACACGAGAGCCCTTATAAAGATGGCACATCAGTAGACAAGGCTGACTGCTAATAAACCATTCCACAATATGGGTGGCCACAGGTCGTGGGGTTTTGCAGTTCTTTTTACGAGAGTTTTTTACAGTTGTGTCTAGATCCTAAAGAAGAGAGACTTAACTATACAGCAAAATAAAACCAGATAGATCCTACATGGCCACAGAAAACACGGGGCTAAAGACAGAGCTGTAAAACATACAGCTGTTAGGGTGTAAAACAAAGTGCAGAGAATATTCTTGTAGATGGCTTAAGAAAAAGAATAGTGGGCTGGAAAAATGACTTAATGGTTAGGAGCATGTAATAATCTTCCAGAGAACCTGGTTCAAATCCCATTAGTCACACTAGGTGGCTAACAACTCTAGTTTCAAGGGGTCTGATGTCCTCTGCAGACATCTGCACTTCTGCACAAATCCATCCATATACTCAGGATTAAAAATAAACATGTCTTAAAACAGAAAAATGAAGTTATTTATTTACTTACTAACTTGGCTTTTTGTTGTTGCTTTTGTTTTGTTTGTCTGTGGCCTAGGCTGACCTCAAACTGAAGGCAATCCTTCTGTCTCAGTCTCTTGAGTATGGTGTTTTACAGCCTTGAGTCATCATTCTTAGTGAAAAAAAGAAATTCTTAAATAAAAATTCAAAAGCACAAAATGTCAGGGTAAAGATTGGATCCAATTACACTAATAAAAATCTAAATGGGGCAACTTGGTACAGTGGTATACTGTAATTCTAGCACTTGGTACCATGGACACACCTGTAGTTCTAGCACTTGGTACCGTGGACACATCTGTAGTTCTAGCACTTGGTACCGTGGACACACCTGTAGTTCTAGCACTTGGTACCATGGACACACCTGTAGTTCTAGCACTTGGTACCGTGGACACACCTGTAGTTCTAGCACTTGGTACCGTGGACACATCTGTAGTTCTAGCACTTGGTATCGTGGACACATCTGTAGTTCTAGCACTTGGAAGGTAGAAGCATGTGGATTCCTGTGAGTTTGAAGCCATGCTGGTAAAAACTTGAACAGATACGGCACTAAAAGCTAAAATCACGTTCAGAGAACATGTAGTTCATGAAGGAAATAATACCTAGAACAAGACCATCTACACGTCAGTGAAGGTAGCACCAGCAGGGGAGGGTAAGTAGAGCACACTCAGAATTCTGCGCTGTCTCCAACAGCTGGTGCAGTGTTACACGATGTCCTCCCTCTCCTGACTTCACTCTATTCATCAGCAATAAGTAGGAGGAGAGAGGGGGAAGCTGTGAAAAGTAAATGCCACCAGATGATGCCTCCGTGCTCTCCATTACTGCAGCCCACTGAGAAATTGCTTTCTCAGTTATGCAGCTAAACAGCTATTAGTATTCTGAGTGGACATGCATGTGTATGTGCAGTGTTGGAGTAGATAGAACACAGGCTCATGCACTCTAGGCAAGAACTCTACCACTGAGCTTCAGCCTCATTATTCTGACAGTCCCAACTGCTGTAGTTCCCAGTCACAGCAGTAAGCACAAATGATGTAATCTATTAATCTATTGGGTTTTTGTTTCTTTGTTTGTTTTATTCTGTTTTGTTTTGTTTTGTTTTTGAGAACAGGTTTCTCTGTGTAACTTTGGAGCCTGTCCTAGAACTTGCTCTGTAGACTAGGCTGCCTCTGCCTCCCCAGTGCTGGGATTAAAGGTGTGTGCCACCACCAGCTAGCATGAGCAATCTATTCTCAAAATAAACACAGTCAGCAAATATTTTTTAAAGTTTCTAAGAAACTTCAGCAAATGATAAAAAAGAATTTAATCATATTAGTATGAAACTAGCAAGAAGGATTAGGGTTGACTATACCAAAATCATCATCTTCAAAACTGTATGAAGTGGGTCTTAAAAGAATGTATGTGGCAACTTTGTTCATGAACGGGTGGAAAATACAAATACAGAACCTATGATGTTCTCACATGGCCGAGGACAGTCTTGGGCGAAACACCAAGTGGGAAGAGGCTGCACATAAAAGACATGATGGATCTAACTGAGAAGGGCTTTGGGTTTTATATACAATTGGAATCAAGAGGATTCTGTGAATACAATCATATATGAAAATCAGAGAAGTGGCTGATAAGATGGGGCTGAGGAGGGAGAACAGAACAGGAAGCCTGAAGTGCCATGCAGGCAGGGTGAGACAGCCAGGCCTACAGAGAGCCCAGTGTTTTCAGAGGGCAGTGGGAGTGAGGCAGCAGGAGGTCGGGGGTGGGGGAGCCATGCGGAGGTGGCGGTGGAGTCGCTGAGTAAGATGCTACCCATGTGAACTCTACATGAGAAAGGGTGGCAAGAATACGGCACATTGGTAGTGTCACCTCAGAGAAGGTGGCACTAACCCAATGACAGCAAGAGGCGGAGACAGGGCAGGATGACGACAACACAGCAACTCCAGAACAGCACACAACAAAAGCAGCTGCTCAAGACACAGGGAAGTATTTAATCCAGCGTGGAAGGCAGAAATGCATGTGCTCGCCGGGCGGTGGTGGCGCACGCCTTTAATCCCAGCACTCGGGAGGCAGAGGCAGGTGGATCTCTGTGAGTTCGAGACCAGGCTGGTCTACAAGAGCTAGTTCCAGGACAGGCTCCAAAGCCACAGAGAAACCCTGTCTCGAAAAACCAAAAAAAAAAAAAAAAAAAAAAGAAATGCATGTGCTCTATCTTAACTCTATATTTTAAAATTCCTGCTATTCTTCTCTAGTTACTGGTTAAACACCTCAGTGCAGACATCAAACACCTCTAACGTGGCCCTTCCTGCCACTTCCCTTCAAATCCTACAGATGCTTCCCATGACCCAGACAATCTATGCTTTCTCTGCTTCTTTTCAAGGCCTTCCAAACTCTCTCTACAACTCTCTTTCAAACAAAGTCTGCAGGGTTGTAAATCACTGCCCTCTAGCCTATGCAAGCAAGCGATCCTCTGTCCCACACCTTTCTCTATCCTGGACACTACTGCTTTATTCCTCAGGGGTTAACTATGCTCTTGTGTGCCTTGTCTTTTATTCTTAGAAGTGCAAAGACATGTCAAATTTATGCAAACACACAAGCTTCTAAGGCATGGTGAGTGCCCTAAAATCTGCCCTCTGGAAGAAGCAACTGTGGACCCCAGCACCTAGAATCACTCCTATAATCTGCCCAAATGAGAAGTCAAGTCATAGTTATAACAGTGACAAAGTGTGTCCACAAAGCTCTCAGAACATAAAAGGAGTCAGTGGGAACTGAGATGAGAATGTGGAAGTGGCATCGTCAGGACTTCTGAGAACCCGTGAGCACAACAGTGAGGGTAGATGTCAGCTTCTGAAGCTAACATATTTCTAAAGAGTTTATTTAGGCAATGCTCATTCTCTTCCTGGTAATCCTGAGGGAATAAAATCTCACCGAGACACACGGCTAAATTTCACATCATTCCTAGAAAGTGGGTGTCACAGAATCTTAGTGAATAAGCAATGTGCATCTACTTGTACCTTCACAGGAAGCCTAGGCACAAGGAGGACTTACACTTCCGGTCTAGGTATGTCTGTAGTGACAAGAAATCCAGAAGGACTCAGAAATGTCAATGCCAAACATGTTGCAAGAGGTCAGAGGCCTCACTTTCTACCTGGGATTTGACCCTAATGTAAGCAATACATATAGTTAATTCTGAATTCAGTAAAACAAGCTCCATCAAGACAAATAGCCCTAGAAATGCAGAGCCAAGTGCACAAGGCAAGGAAGAAGCTTGGCCAGTGACTACTTCACCTGCCTCTCTAGAAGGCAGTAGAAAGTAAGTGCTCCTACGTTAAGCATCCTGCCTAGCCAGAAATGCCAGTAAAGATAAGTATAATCTCCACTGACCTCATCAGCACGTGTTTAAACCATCTTCTAATAACCCTCTAATACCGTGTTAAAACTATCCAAACAAGATGTGAGTACCCTATCTGGGTTAAGGAGAAAAAGGAGGTGACCTGTTATTCCTGCAATTTATAATGCCCAGAACACTTAAAGATCCAGGAACAATGAGTCAGGAACTGCCACAGCTCAGAGATTCAAAGTCTAAGTTTCATTTCTGTGACTACTTCTGTTCACAAGATTCTTTGTCCTTTGTGTCTTGATTTAACTCTAATGCACATCATATTAAACACATAAATATTTTCAAAATACTTGAACATAAATTTTGAGGCCAAATATTCCCAAGATTTGTCATAAACCTATCTATCCAAACTGCACAGAAGAGGTACGTGCACACAAACCTACTGTTCCATATACTTACGGACACCGTAGGAGAAGAGAGCGGCTTTTCCAGTCATCTCCACAGATAATCTAAACTCTTTAGTCTTATTTATGATAAAATAATGATTCAAATGAATTTTGATAATTAAACATTAGTTCCTACAAATATAAAAATGGTTTTGCTGACAGGTCATAGTTTACTTGTGGCTGCACCTTGCGGGCATCTTTTTCTCTTAGAAAGATATTGTCCTTCTTCTAAGCACATGAGAACAACCTTCCTAGAGTTCCACCTGCATTTGGCACTACCAGCTATGGAGGACTGCCCAACAGGATGACAGGATGTACATGCGAAGGTCTGGAGGGATGGCTCAGTGGTTAATAGCTCTTGTGGACTACATGAATCAAGTCTCAGCATCCACAGGCCAGTTTAACTCTATGGGATCTGGGCCCTCTTCTGGCCTCCACAGACACCCACAGTGTACAAACACTCATATACATAAATAAATACATAAATAAAAATAAAACTTTAAAAAAAAGTCATGATTTAAGCCAATAGCTTCTCAGTCCAATGCCCAGGACAGGTGAGCAGTGACAACCAGAGGGCCTCACACACTCACAGAGAAGGAGGATAATGTGTACTGTAGGGAAGGCCAGGTCAGGCACCCTCTCAGCTACTGCTAGGAGTCTTAGCTGGGGTCATCCTTGTGGATTCTTGGGAATTTTTTCCCTAACTCCATAATGGCTCCCTCTATCAAGATATCTCTTTCATTGTTCTCCCCATCTCTCTCCCAACTCGATCATCTCGGGTCCCCTTGTTCCCATCACCCATCCCCTCCTTTCTACTCCCCTTCCCAGTTTACCCAGAAGATCTTACGTATTTCCCTTTCCTTGGGCCCTCCATATGTGTCCCTCTTAGGGTCTTCCTTTTTACCTAGCTTCTCTGGAGTTGTGGATTGTAGTCTGGTTATCCTTTGCTTTATATCTAATATCCACTTATAAGTGAGTACATAACATATTTGTCTTTCTGGATCTAGGTTACCTCACTCAGGATGGTTTTTTCCTAATTCCCCTATAATCAGATTAGTGACTACCCTAATTGTCATCATAGAACCTACATCCAGTAACTGATGGAAGCAGATGCAGTGATCCACAGCCAAGCACCGGGCTGAGCTCCTGGAGCTTAGTTGAAGAGAGGGAGGAGGGATCATATGAGCAAGAGGGGGCGTTAAGAACATGACTGGGAAAACCACAGAGAAAGCTGACCCAAGCTAGCGGGAGCTCATGGACTCTGGACTGACAGCTGGAGATCCTGCATGGGACCGAACTAAGCCCTCTGAATGTGTGTGACAGCTATGTGGCTTCATCTGTTGCAGGGAGGGGGCTGACAGTGAGACCAGGACTTATCCTGGGTGCATAAAATGGCTTTTTGCAGCCCATTCCCTATGGTGGGATACCTTGCCCAGCCTTGATACAAAGGGGAGGGGCTTGGTCCTGCTTCAACCTGGTATACCAGACTTTGTTGACTTATAAATCTTTACAAAAAAAAAGAAGACAGAGGAGGAGGGAGAGAAGGAGGAGGAGAAGGAGGAGGAAGGAAGGAAGGAAGAAAGAAAGAAAGAAAGAAAGAAAGAAAGAAAGAAAGAAAGAAAGAAAGAAAGAAAAGAAAAGAAAAGAAGAAAGAATGCTATCTTTAGTAGAGCAGCACTGCACATCTTTAATCCCAGCACCCAAGGCTGAAGCAGGTGGATCTCTATGAGTTTGAGGTCAGCCTGGTCTGTAGAGTTAGTTCCAGGATAGCTAGAGCTACACAGAGAAACCTGTCTTGGGGAGGGGAACGGAATGTCATCTTTAAAAGCAGTAAGATGAAACAACCTTCTCTGCTGTGAACTACCGTCCAGCAGCCGCATGGCAGGCTCAGAGAAGCTTATACTGAGGAAAGTGCTCTAGCTGGAAGAAATGCGAAGATAAATGGACTATTATCACTGTTCACACCTTCCCAACTTCTCAGCTCTAAGATGAATGGCTACAAATGCCACAAAAGAAGAAACGGTTAACTTGTGCCTCCTACAGTAGAGCACAGCACCACAGTCTCTAATCCAACTACCCCAGTCCCATTAAATTCAGGGGACTGGGGCCACACCTGAGTTACTAGACTGCAGTGATATGATCAACACAGTCAGAATATGGAAACTGCAGAACAAATAACCCAGTTTCCTTAGTAAAAATCCCAGAGGAGAAAAACAACAAAAAGATAGCCATGGGACTTCTAGCTTAAAATAATAAAAATAAAAAACAGGCAGAACCACACAATTACATAGAGTTGGACAAGATACTAAGGATATACTAGGTCATAAGCCAGTAACCTCAAAGATCCTAACACTTAAGACCTGACTAAAACTGGCTTTTACTTCACATCAAATGGGACTGCTCACCAGTCAGCACAGAAAGAGACCAAGGTCTGGACAAGCACTCACCTATGGGCTTGGGCAACTTAAGGTATTTTAAAAGTTTAAAAGATACCTGTGCATTCTGACACAGAATGACGCAGAACAGCTTGATTCAAAATGTATGGGAAGGGTGAGAAGTCCTGACATTCTAAGAGTACAGAGTAGGAGTCCCCGCCCACACAGCAACCCTACCAATGACACTTCCTAGCAAACCTCAGGCAAGGGGACATCAAGGAACTGGCATTGACCAAGAAACAAGGCACTAGTTTAGGCAACTCATAGACAGTCCAAATGCTTTAAAATTTCAATAAAAATAACAGTATCTTATTTCCTAATTTCAATGCTCTGCTACAAACAGTTCAGCTATGGGTTTTACATACTAATTTTTTATTCTTTGAAATTTGTTTCCCAGTGAAAAGAACTGGACCTAGGGCCTCACCTGTGAAAGGTATGCACTTCACCACTGACAAGCCTGAGATTTCTGAAAACTCACCCTCATCTTCTGTACTTACTACATACCTCAAATGGTTGCTTTATAAAAATAAATAATAATTAAGTAGTAATTAAAGTGATATATTATTCATTTTAGTCTCCTTTTCCACAGTTTTGGGCATTTTTTTAAGCCCACAGGAGGCAGGGCTGCAGCTGGCTTCCTGCCTATCACCTGGTCCTTCCATCTTAGTAGCCTCATCATCTTCAAATGTGGGGACAGTGTAAATATGCATGGAGCTCAACTGTACTGTGCATTTATTAATAAGGGTCCCACAGCGCTGTAGAAGTCAGCCTTTATAGATCATGCGGATTTCAACTTTTATGGACACCATCTAACAAGTGGAGGGCAGAATAAGCATAAACAAATTCCATTTCAATAAAACAAAAAAAAATCATGCAAACTTTTAAAATTGTAACTTTAGCTTTACTTTTTAAAAGGCATCTGGAGAAATAAATAAAACAAAACAAATTCATAACTAAGACTCATTCACAGTACAAAAGTAAAAAGAAGATCTATTAGGTAGTTTGATCTGGTTTGGCTTCGCATACTGAATCTTTGTCTACTAAAACAAACAGCACTAGAAACTAAGGAGAAAGGGGATTTTTTTTTTTTGCTGAATGTATGATCAACTAATTTCTGCTAGTAGGTTATAAGGTACTCAGAAATAGTATTAACTAGATAAAGCATGTTCATTTTACATTGAAATAAGCCATCAGCAATAGATTTTATTTAGACAGCTTCATTACAATAAAGCAAGTTACTAACAAGCCTTTTAAATAAAGCTTCTAAGTGCCAAAAAATGTATAATTGAAAACTACTACTTCAAACAGAATATACTTACCGATCTTTTACTTAACTAGCATTTATTTACAAGGCTTCTAAATACAAACTGTTTCTTGTTATTTTTTCCTTTTCTGCATTCTTCTGCAAGGCAAAGCTGACTTTAATTCTTTGTAGTGTAGGAATAGCATAGAGATAAGGCACTTAGGAACTTTTACAGTTACTTGTTTTGTTTCTTTCAGTTTACTTACTTTGTAATACGGTCAATGTTGGCAATTTGCTTCTGATTCCTTATAATTTCGATGGCTGCCCAAAGATGCTGGATAGCTTTTGTATCCGCCTGTCGTCTTTTTGTTAAACGTGCCATGACCTGTTTACTTCTTTAGCTGTAGTAATATACAAAAACATAAGGCAGAAACATGGGTTACAGAGTGAATTTCAACACCAGGAGCAGCAGTCACAGCAGCACTCGACACTGTCAACTAGAGAGGTAGGCTGCTGCTTCCCATTTTCTCCCTCCACTCGTTAAGTGCGCTACTGACCAGAAGCACCCGCTCACGGGTTTCCTCTTAGAGATGATGTTCTAGATCCAGATTCAAAAGGTCTTTCCAAGACGCCAACTTTAAACCAATGTCAAAAAAAAGACTTAATGTTAATTCTAAAACACATAAATACTACAAGATAAAACTTCAGTTTTAGGTATTACACTGTGTGAAATCTGAACAATAAAAAATGAAATTTACATGTCCTAATTGTTTGGTATTTCATGTTTTTTGCTGATGAGAACTTTAGAGATTCCACTGTTATATACAAATGAAAACGTCAGACGTGGCAATGGCATGTGGGGCGGCACACCTGCAATTCCAGCACTCCACAGGTAGAAGCAGGAGGATCAATACAAGTTCAAGTCAACCTGATCTACACAGTGTCTTCCATATGAGTCAGAACTGCATAGCAAGACCTTGTCTCAAGAAACAAACCACGAACAGAAAGCCAAGATGTCCTGGCGTAAAACACAAAAAGCCAAGGGCTAGGACACCAGACTGCAAATTATCAGTAATGATCCAGCTGCCAGAATAGGAGTTCATTCCAGAGTGAATAATCACATTATTAGGAGATAACACTATTATTTTATTCAAATTTTAGTATTCTGTATGGGCTGAAGGAAACAGCTGTCAAGCTTCCAGACACCCTTTCAGCTGTCTCCTGGCAAAGGAAAAAAAAACAACAACAACACGGATGACAGTCCCGTGTCTGGTGGGTGGCAGTATTAAAGAAGGCCCACTGAATCTTTATTTCATGTTCATGGAGAGCCCACTTGGGGATCCAACAAAACATACAACCCACACATCAGTGTGGTAGGTCCTTAAGTGCAAAGCAGGAAGGCAAGCATTGGGCCATCTCCAGCTGGCTACTCCCTACAAGGAGATGGCACGTGGGGAACTCTAACACTTAGTGTACTCCCTGACTGGCCACAGAACTTGCTGGGATTTCATTTCTCTGCCTCTACCCACTTGGCCTCCTTTCTCTCACCAACCTGAGACTTGCAGCTGCCACTAGGGTTCCTCTTAACAAGACTCACTAGGGAGCCTGAGGCCAGCCTGACCTTGGATATGGTGACTTCCAGCATTAGATAGCCAGCAGGGAGTGAGCACACTGTGGGAGGGCTGAAGGTATTTCTGGAGGGCCTACTTTCCCCAGGGCTACTACGAAAACAATGCTAGGCTGGGGAGAAGGCTGGTGGTTTAGCACTCTTGATGCACATTTAAAGACCTGAGTTCAAATTCTCAGCACCCATGTAAAAAGCAGGTGTAGCCCTGTGAGTCTGAGACCCCAGCACTCAGCAGGAGGTGGGAGGACAGAGGAAGGAGATGGCCGGGGCTTGCTGGCCTCAGTGAGAGACTGCTTCGAGGAATAAGGCAGAGAGTGAGAGTAGAACACCTGTCACCCTGAAGTCTCCCTGCACGTTTCCAACACACACACACACACACACACACACACACACACACGGATGTACACACACACACTCAAAAACAAAATCTGTGGGTCAAGTTTTAAAGGAAAATCACTTGGTTCTGAATAAACTTAGACGTGTGACTAAATGATGATAAAACATGATTTGTGATGTTTCCTTCAGTTGCAGCGCGCACAGATACCTGGTTTCAAGGTCCTCAGGCATGCCAGCTCAAGAACGTAACGAGCCTTGGGCAGAAACTGCCAGAGCCACAGAGAGATGCAACAGCACCGCTCAGCCTAGTACTGCTGTGTCCTTCAGACACAGGAGCACAGTCCAACCACCTCAGCTATTGAGAGTGACCAGAGTTTGCCCTGTTCATACTGCTGTAGTAGGCAGGAGATATTTAAAACGTAGTGAATGGCAATCCCTGCCAGAAAACAGAATTGACAGAGGACATCTAATGTGCAAAGTGTAAGGTCATATAGAACAAACATACAAATGGTCTAGAATCTCCTGAGAGATTTAGAAAAGCGTCATGCTGCTTCTAGGCTAAGCAAAATTTAGGCAGAAATAAGTGAAAAAATGCAAAAAAAAAAAAAGAAATATGAGAAAATATGAACAACAATATTTCTCTTAATTTATCTTAAAAATTGTTTAAAGCAAAAAGAAAAATAAAAGATTTCATCATGCTTATAATATATTCAGTAGTAAGGTATATTATGACCAAAATGCAGAGGAAGGGGAAGAGAATGAACGTGAGACAGCACCATACCAGACGAAGTGGGATTCAGGTAAAATCAGGAGGCAAGTACAATAAAAGAATAATACAAGCAGATATAGTTAACACACAATCCATCTGCAAATTATTCTTTCTTAAAATACATGGTATGAGTTGTGCAGTTCTGTAATCCCAGCTACGCAGAGGCTGCAGCAGGAACACTGGAAGTTCAAGGACCGTCTAGACCACAGACTTCCACGGCAGCCCAGGCAACCTAGAGTGACGCTGTCTCAATAGTTAATCGAAAATAATTTATCAGATATATAGGATGTTTTAATAAAAAACTGAACTTTTGAGATAAGTATAATTATAAATATAATGGGAACTAAGCAGCAGAAATGCCTAAAGTGATAGCATACATTCCTAGAAATTATTAAAATCAAGACTAAAAAGTAAAGCAAGCTACACCTCAGGAAAGCAGATGCAGAGATAAAATCAAGGACTTCTTAGAGCTCTGTGAGCCATGTGACAGACAGCAGATGTGCTGCCACTCAAGCTACACCAGGTCTGGGAACGACCCCCGGGATGGGAGGCAGAGTGGAACCCTGCCAATGGAGTGAAGGGAAGTGTGTGGCACATCTTGAAAGTGCCAAAACAATTCAGCCTATTAAGACAAATATTTCATCCAAGTACAACTATTCAATTATTTCTGAGTAAAGAGGAATCTCAAAAGCTAATACAGTAGTGGAACTAAACCCAGACTTCACAAATCCTCAGCAAGCCCTACTGTTGAGCTACAGCCCCACCCCTCAAGAGCCGCTTTCTTAGGCTCTGTGTTCACTCATCTCTCACACACTTTATGTGTTCTGTCTGTATACTAGCCATTCTTGCACTGTGGGCAAACAGCAATAGGCAGACAAGACAAAAACTCTAATCCAGTAAGTACCATTAATAACATGGCTTGATACAAGAAAGGAATGACAACTGGGCATTAGTCAACAAAAAGAAAACATCTTCGGACTCCGGGTTCTTAGGCGCCACACAAAAACTAGTGGATGTGGGAAAACCAAATTCTGCAACCCACTCCTCTCTGAGTGGGGATCACTAGGTCTCCATCCCCAGCCTGAGTAGAATCACTTGATCCCACAATTATCGTTAGTGTACTAATGGTAATCTGTTCAAACATTGCTTACAAAATGCATCATTCATTAACTATAAATTCCTCAAGATAATTCTTTAATTCAACTAAGAAAGAAATTGTCTCATTTATTTTTACATCTAATGTTTTTCTAGATGCCTAGCAGATTCGCAAATATGCTAATCTTTCCATATAAAAGTATTAAATTCAACTTTTCCAGCTACGCTATGAGACCCTAGAGGAGGCCTTCATTTCAGAACGACAGGTCAGTGGGTGTGTAAAATCACCACAACAGTCCTTCCAATACACATGAGGAATGCAATACACTCCTTTCAGTAAAAGCTACATGGGAAACAATTTCCAAGAGGCCTGTAGTTTAAAAGTAAGCAAAACATTTCAAGTAATTTTAATAAGCCCCCAGCTGATGCTGATATTGTCCTTAGAAATCCAGATTTCCCACAATTCCCAGTCTATAGGTATACTCCCGTCTCATCACAGCACTACACAGAAAGAACACAGCAAGTCAGGAAAAATTTAATAAGAAGCAAATTAAATAACGCGTCATTTGATGGCAAATGCATATGGATGAGGCTGTGCGGTAATGAGTAATAAAGCACACTATGAGACAGCATGGATGGGGCAGATAAAAGATGAAAGACCACAGTCAGCCTCTGCAGTGAAGGACCTCTTATTTACTTCTAGTATAGGTTTATGTGTGAGGGTTTTGTTTTGTTTTATTGCATAAAATAAATATTCAAATATTTATACCAGATATTACATTCAAAAATATATTACTTTAAAAAGTCATATTGCTTCTGTGGTTTACACTGAATAAATAAATATATGAAACATCCTTATCTATTAGTGATTTCACTTTATAATTATATATTCTCACCATCCTTCAATTTATATATTAACTTTTGGTGAGGGTTTTTGTTGCTGTTGTTTAGGGGACAGGGTCTTACTCAGGAAGGCCTTGAACTCACTATATAGCCAAGTATGAAGTTAAACTTCTAAATCTCCTACTTCCACCTCCTTATTCCTGGGATTATAGGTGCACAACACTATCCCCAGCTTTAGTGTTTTTGTGTCTTGTTATTCATAAAATACTTTCCTCCTCTTTGCATTTTAATAAGCATTAATGGAATAATGAAGAAATCTAGACATACTTTTTTTTTAATAGTTACTGTTTTAGTAAGTACTTCTACACCCAGATCAGAAAAATTTTAAATACTTTTGGGGAAGTTTTAGGTTGCTAACAGATTTCCCACACACTGCCTGTCCCCACACAGGCACTACTGCCATCAACACTTTACCAGGGCAGTGACACTTGCTATAATCAATGGACCTATACCGACAACACTGCCAAACTAAGTACATAGTTTAAGGTTTTGTGCACTCTAAAAGTCTTGGCATATGTTCACTAATAAGCAATCAAGATTGTGACATCACACACTATAATTTTGCTGCCTTAAAAAGTTCTCTGTGCTTCACCTATTACTGTCTCCTGCTCCTTTAACCTTTGGTGTTCCCACAATTTTGCCTCTTCCAGAATGACAAGCGGTTGGAATCACGCAGCCTTCTTTTCATAGCTGGAGAGCTTCTGCCAACATAAACACTATCCCAGTGGCTATATTAGTTACCCATTCACCTACTAAAGGCTGCCATGAATGCATAGAAGCTTCATAACCTATGGGTGAAAAAGCTGCTATGCAGATTTTTGTATGCAGATCAATTTTGGCTCATTTGAGTAAATAGCAAAAAGGGTATGAAGGCTGAATTGTATACAAAAAGTATTTTTAGCTTTGTTAGTTTTGTAAAACATCAAAAGATCTGCTCAATTGTCGTCCAAAGCAGGAGGATATCCATACTTGCATTCTCCCTAGCTAGGCAATAAAGCTCCTGCTGCCTCATAAACCTCCTGGCAGTCAGCGTCAGTACTGTGGATTTAGACAGTAGGCATGTAGTGATTGCTGATGTTTTGATTTTCTATTTCCTAATAGTATTTGTTGGACATCTGTCATTTTTCTTATGTTTGTCACATTTTGGTTGCCTTCTTTCTTTTATAAAAAATAATTTATTTTTATTTTGTGTGCATTGGTTTTTGCATGCATGTATGTCTGTGTGAGAGTGTTGGATCCTGGAGTTACAAACAGTTGTGAGCTGAGATGTTGGTGCTGGAAATTGAACCCAGGTCCTCTAAAAGTCAGTGCTCCCAACCACTGAACCAGTTCTCCAGCCCCCTTAACTGGGTTTTCTTATTGTAGACTTTATGTATTATTTTTGTATTACAGCATCTGATGGGTGCAGATACATGTGCAAGCCAAAAAAACAACCTGGGGTACCAGTCCTCAAGAGCATTGTCCACCTTGAGAAAGTATCTCTCACTAACTTGGAACTCGCCCAGATTAGGCTGGCTGGCCAGTGAGCCCCAGGGACCACTTGTCTCCACCTCCCTAGCACTGGGATTATAAGCACACGCCACCACAGCTGGAGTCAGTCCGGGGATCAAACTCACATTCTAGAACACTTACCTATGACTAGGCTACCTACCCAGCCCTTTGCATATGTGATTAAAAGGCATCAAAGGCATCTTTTGAAAACATTTTCTCAGCATCTGTAGCATATGTTCTTATTCTCTATACAATATGTCTCTCACTGACAAACATATGGCAATCTAAAGTCCTGCTTATTCTCTTTTCATTGGCAGTGTCTTTGGTGTTGTAGCTACAGTGGTACCAACAGAACAGGATCGTGGACGTTCTGTTGTCTCGCAAAGTTTAGCAATTCTACATTTGGCATTGAGAATTATGATCCATTTGCAGTTAGTTTCCAGTAATGCCATTTAAATTCACCTTTATAATCAAATGTTCGTTCTATTGCAGCATGGCCTTGACTCCTTGGCTGATGTTCAGGTCTGTTTCTTAGTTCTCTATGCTATTCCATCGTCAGTTCTTTCTACATCATACTGATAGCAACATCTTCATACTAAGATTCAGGTTGGCAACTATCAGCATTTTTCACTTTGATCTTCTAGATCTTCTGCCTTTCCTCCTCAATTTCAGAATGAGTTTGTTGGGATCCATGTACTAAGTGGCTCAGTTTTGACTGATGCACTAAAACTACAGATCAGACAGAAGGTGACATTAGTCTTCCTAGCCATGAGTTATCTTCACATTGATTATCTAACACCAGAGTTCTTTAGTCTTCATCATATAGACCTTGAACATATATTGTTAGATTTCTATCTAAACATTTCATTTTGTGCATGTTAATTGTAAACTGCAATATGTTTTATCTCAAATTATATTGTCCATTGCTGATACGTAAGGAATTTTTATACATTAATCTTATATCTTGACCTTACCAGGACATTTCCTCTATGGCTTCTTTTAAGATATTTTGATGTGTTCTATGCTTGAAGCACATTCCCTGGTGTGGGTCTTGTGACAGTATCCCTATTACTGTTGCTTGTACTTCAGTGTCTTGACATGGCAAAATTCTGCAGGAAGTATTGCCTCAAATACTGTTTCAAGTTCTTTTTCTTTCCTATATTGCCATCATACATAAATTACATCTTTTGAAGATGCCCACAGCTGCTGAATGTCCTATTATTATATTTTTCTTTTGCTTTTTCAGTTCAATAATTCTTCCATGTTCTCAAACTCAGAGATTATTTCCTTAGCCCTGCCCATTACAGATAAACTCCTCAGAGTCATTCATTTCTGCTACACTGCTTATCTCCAGCACTTTTTATTCTTTCTTAGGGCGTCAGACTCTGCGTACATCATCCACTCATTATTACATGCTGCCTACTTTTTGTCCTCAGCATTTTAACTGTAGTTATTAATAATGCACTATCTGATTATTATCCAATATTCTTATTACACTGACCCATGTTCTGATGTTTGCTCAGTCTCTTCAAACCTTTTGGAAAACCTTATAGTTTTTTGTTTATATGGAAAAATGGACATGATGTACTGAACAAATAGAACCATGGGGACAGGCCTTTAATCATGTAGTTGACGACATGGAACAGAGTTCTTTCAATCTGATGACGTCACAGCAGCCTTTAAGTAAGTCTCTGACTGGACTGTCAGTGTCACCAGCACTGTGGGGTTTCTCCCCTCTCATGACACAGGTTGTGAGAAGGAACTGAAGCTGGCCATTTCTTCCCCCAGCTTGGCTCACACAAAAGAGCCTCAATTACACAGACAGATCTTACTAAGAATGGAGCACTCTGCTGAACAATGGTGGCGCACGCCTTTAATCCCAGCACTTGGGAGGCAGAGGCAGGTGGATCTCTGAGAGTTCAAAGTCAGCCTGGTCTACAGAGCAAGTTCCAGGACAGCTGGGGCTACACTGAGAAAGTCTGTCTCAAAAAAAATAAATAAATAAAAATTAAAAAAAATAAATAAAAAGAATGAAGCACTCTGGAACATCTGATAACCTCTTTCCTCCTGTCTGACCCTGCCCAAAAGCACAGGGCATTTCTGATACTCGCTGTGAGATCCTGGCTAAGGTAAAATTCAGACACATAAGGAAGCCATTTTCTGAGGTTCCCCCCCCCCCCAGTCTTCCCCTCTCCTTGTTGCCCAGACTGACAGTAAATCCTGCCCATAGGCTTTAGTTCTAGGAAGCCGTGGCTCTTTCTGCCAGCCGATCTCAATTTTCTATGGAGTAGTTTACCCCCTGTGGCTGTAAGGGGCAAATCTTTTCTTTGAAAGATCGAGAAAAGATTGATTTCTCTTACTTTTGCTTTTCCTCATCTTTTTAAACTTGTTATCCACATAGAATGATGCCAATGCCAACTAGAAACAGTGGAATTTCTTTCTGAAAATGATTGTAAATGTGATAATATGATGTTTTAACAAAGACGAAGCCAAATGAATTAGCATAGCTAGCTGAAAATTTTCTCTGTTCTACAACAAAATGTGATATTTCTAAATATATATATTAAATTGTTAGGAATACTAGAATTAGTTTCTTGACTTTGTTTAGCCTGTTGTTAATGCCTCACAATTGTCATTGTTAAAACTTGTATGCAAGCTACATATATGAAATTACAAACACACTGTCGATCCCACATGATTATCTTACATGTACTACCTGTCCAAAAGTATCAGCTTTGAATTTCTTATTTAATTTAGTCTTGGGGTTTTCTGAAATGGGGTCTTGTTTTACAGCCTCGGGTGGCCTAGAACCTGTGGTCCTCCTGCCTCAGCCTCCCATATGGACTGCTTTAGCACACCTCCTTTAAGCTTTCATTATGTCGCTGATCAGCCTTAGCATGAACTAGATAGCATAAATGACTCCTGGGTGAGCACTCCTCCCTGGGTAATTAATTTTGATATGTTACAATGAGCCTGTGGCTGCCAGGAGCTAGGTGTGAGGGGATGGAGAGCTTCTGCTTAGTGAGTTGTGGGTTGGGTGGTGAGGACAACTGCACAGTACTACAAATGCATTTACACTGAACTATGTACTTTAAATGGTTAAGATGGCAAACAAGACAAAGAAAGCATAAACTTAATTCATAATGATAATAAAGATTTATTACTAGGTCTTAAAAGGGGTAAATCTCAAATACTCCACTAGCAAGTGCCAAAACGATCAGATGGCATCATTCCATGTGTGTGAGCAGCTGGTGTGGAAGGACACAAAGAACACAGAGTGGATGCCCTGCTGCTTCTTTGCCTGCACTTTAGATTGAAAACTACATCAACACTAAGCAATGTGTGGACCAAGGCTCCTGACAACAAAAGAAGCCATACAAGTTTTTTTTTTTGTTTTGTTTTTTGTTTTTTTGTTTTTTTGTTTTTAATATCTCACTTTTTAACTCTGCTAGTTTGAGTCTGTTTTCCACACTGCCAGCACAACAGCACAGCTAATTCAGTTTTCGTTCATTGTTCTGGTCCAAGCAGAGGGCCTGTACCTACAGACTGTTTCCGGTAGGAGAGCTCCTTGGCAGTGCTAAGCATGACTGGATGACCATGAGTTGAGCGAACTAGTAGCCCCACATAAGCATGTGAAGTCTCTCTCTTCCTATAAACCCACCAGTATTTAACCCACCAAGGCCCCAACTCTGAGGATTTTACCCACAAGCTCCACTTCTAAAGAATTAAGTTTCTCCCTTTTAAAGATAAGTATCAAGTTCCAAAATGAGTTTCATAGGATAAAATCATTTTCTAATATCAGATTACAGCAACTTGTATGTCCAAAGGATGTGTCCAGACTAAGACTAATTTGTAAAATAAAATGACAAATTAGAAAACTGACAATCTTTTCTTTTTCAAAACAGATTTGGTGAGCTATAAACACACAAACCATTGAACTCACAAATGTGAAATGGACAGCACAGTGGGGCAGGGTGAATGTAACAAAGTATTTCACAAGTGTGTGTCTTCCGCCTCTGTTTCACTTGTTTCCCCAGTCCATCTTACGGGGTGCATCAGATCTTCAGTTCTTTTCATACCTGCCCCGCACTCCTCTGAACAAAGGTGTTACACTTTGTTCGTCCATCCAGCTATTGATGGACACAGGCGGTCCCTAACATCTAGCTGACATCAACACTGGCAGATAAGTGTATGCTTTCAATTCCTTTGGGCATGTGCCCAGAATAGAAACTAAATCACACAGTAAATCTGTTTAACCTGTGCAGCAATCAGAAGACGGCTTTCTATAGCAGCTGAACCACTACACACTGATCAGCAAGGTAAGCAGTGCAATTTCTCCACATCTTTACAAACATGGGTTTTTTTCTTCTTATTTTTAGATTACAGCCATTTTGGTAGGTACAAATAGTCCATCACTATGGTTGTATTTATCAATTTGCATAATGACTGGTGATGTTGAACAGCTTTTCATATTTTGTTGGATTTTTGCTATTCATTTTCTTAGTAGAAATATCCTTCAAATCCTTTGTCCATTTTAACTATTTAGTTGGTGCATGGGGAGCATTATATATTCCAGGTATTAACCCATCTTCAAAGGTTCAAATTTTACAGTTTCATCCTTTCTAAATGCTGCCTTTACCATTTATGTTTATCCATCATGATTTTCTCTCTTTCCTCCTCCCTCCTCTAAGACAGGCTCTTAGTATGTAGCCCAGGCTTGGCCTTAGGATTTTTCAATCTTCCTGCCTCAACTCTCCATGTGCTGGGATTACGGGCATGCTCTTTTTTTTTTTTAAGTAATGTCCTTTAATACACAGAAATATTTTGATTTTTGCTGAATTAGAATTTATTTTAGTTGGTCATGTTTTGGTGTCTTATCTAAGACTTTTCTAAATAGTCAAAAGTAAGAAAAAAATTAATTTATCAATTCTCAAGAGTTTTCATATTCTGGCTCTTTTCTTAAGGTCATTGGCTCATTTTGCATTAGATTTTCAACTTCTTTTAAAGTGTGGTCATCAAGAAACACCTGCTAATAAGACTATTTTTTCATAACTGAGTAGACTTGGCATCCTTGTCCATAGATGTGTAGGACAGCTACTCTAGACTGGCTGTCAAGGTTGCTATAGTGAGCAACAGTGATATTCACCCCACAGTTCTACCTGTCTCAAGCATCAATAGGACTACAGTTCCCTACTGCTGCAGTGAAACTGTGTCATGTGTTGTACATTAGTGAGGTCGTGTGGGCTGGATTAGATAAGGTCAACTGTCCCAGATTAGGAGAGACCACATGGGCTAGATTAGGCAAAGAGAAGTAAAAGTGATTTATGGCACTTCCACTTATAAAGATTTAAGATTCTCATATAAGTTTTCATTATACCATAATGCCATGCACGGGTGAGGGTGAGGTCTCTGACGGTAGCTGCATGCTCGTCCTGCATGTCAGAGAGGACAAAGCACAGCAGAGCTGAACTGTGACATCTAATATGTGCACGAATCACTGCGGGAAGCCACTGATTTCTGAAGTTGCTTATGAAAACTGTCATAAATTGTTAAAGAAATGTGTCCCTTATTCTGAATATTTGGGGCCAAATGCATTTCAGATGTTTTCAGATTAGGGGAGATCCGCATTTACATAATCATGAGATATCTCAGGATGGGCTCAATTCCAAGCATGAAATCCAGGAAGGTTTCATGCACACTTTAAAAGCACCCCAAAGGTAATCTTCTACGATATTTTTAGTATGTCGCTTTTGACTTTAGCTCATTACATAAAGGCAGGAGTGGTGTTTCTTGTCCACTGGTGGCTTAAGAATGCTGTGTGCTGTGTGAGCTGGTAACTAGAGATGGGGAAGTGTATGTGGAAAAGAACTCAGCACGTCGGAGGCACAGAAAACCTGGAAGAGATGCAGTGAAGAAAAGCAGAATGGAAACAGGAAGAGGCAGACTGAGAATAGATAAACCTGAGCTAAACAGCAAGCAGTTTGATTTCGATGCATAGGAACTGGAAGCTGTCACACTGGGCTGGCCAGCAGGCCAGGAAAGGACAAGTATAGAATACAGAGCGTGAATCGTTGGCAGTCCTTTCTAACACCAAAATCTAGATGCCTGGATTCATGCTCTGGCACGAGACCGAAAAATCCAAATGATTTCCTACCTGGAAAACCAAATGGCTCCAGAGAAAGGACCTTCAGACACTGACATCTGAAGGAAGCTAAGGAAAATACCACCGGGTACCCGACACCCCTATAATGCCCCTACACAAGACCTGTAGTTAGCTCTCTAGTGCCTCTGCAGTAAGTATGATGTTCAGAAGTAGCTTTTCAACAAAAAAGAGGTCACACCAAGCAAAACAAATGGAAGCAGGACTCAAATCAGAAAATACTAGTAAAGCCGGGCGGTGGTGGCTCACGCCTTTAATCCCAGCACTCGGGAGGCAGAGGCAGGCGGATCTCTGTGAGTTCGAGACCAGGCTGGTCTACAGAGCTAGTTCCAGGACAGGCTCCAAAACCACAGAGAAACCCTGTCTCGAAAAACCAAAAAAAAAAAAAAAAACTAGTAAAGACTTTCAGACTATAACTTAAGTATCACCCAAAAATAAGAAAGAGAATTGTATCTGTGAGCTGTAAATAGGATAACACAAACAAAATGCTAATGAAATGTTAAGATAATGCTGAGTTTGGGGCTAGAGAAACCAGCTGCTCTTCCGGGAGGTCCTGAGTTCAATTCCCAGCAACCACATGGTGGCTCACAGCCATTTACAGTGAGATCTGATGCCCTCTTCTGACATACAGATATACATGCAGATAGAACACTCATAAACGTAAAACAAATCTTTTTTTAAATATTTATTTATTTATTTATTTATTTATTTATTTGGAATACAATATTCTGTTTGTGTGTCTGCCTGCAGGCCAGAAGAGGGCATCAGATCTCATTTTAGATGGTTGTGAGCCACCATGTGGTTGCTGGGATTTGAACTCAGGACCTTTGGAAGAGCAGGCAATACTCTTAGCCACTGAGCCATCTCTCCAGCCCAAACAAATAAATCTTTAAAATCTGTTTTTAAGTGGTTTACTGTTAAAGTTGATGTAGTTGTCAAATGAATTTTAACAAATGTACAATAAGAACGAAAAAAGAAACTGTGGTATAGTTTCTGAATAACAAAGAGTTTCAAAAGAAGAGGAGGAAATGGAGAGAAAAGCCCCTAGAAGTAGGGCAAGCAAAGTATCTAGCACTGAGGCACATCAGGTGGAAGAACAGGCAATATCCCAAGTCAGAGGTGCAAGCAGGAAGGGCAGGCTTCCAGGGGGTACAGATCAGGCAAGTGGGTCCAGAGGACTGGCACCTCACTTCCCAGCACCTACCTCCTGACTGAGGAGAAACTGTGTTCTAAGTTACCCAAGCAATCAATTGGAAGACAAAAGACCTATCCAGTCATTCAGATACCCCACAACGTTATGACCTATGTAATCTTTCTCAGGAAGTGGCAAAGCTAAGTTGTAAACCATGAAAAAGGAAAGCCTGAGATCCTGTTGTCCAGGAAACAGGTCTCACCAGGGGAAAGCAGCTCTAGGAGTAGACCTGGGAAATTCCCCATCCCAACAGAGCAAGAGTAACAGTACCAGAAAGTACAAAGTCAGTTCCCTTAGACTCATTAGACAAATTCTTATGCCAATAAACATGCAAACAGGTTAGAAAGAAAATACAAGACCTATGACAAAAATCCTAAATAAATTTTTGTCAAACACAAACTACAATTAAAAAAGGATATTTTATTCTAGAAATATAGTGATGTTTAATATTAGAAAATCTAACAGGATATCAGAATACTATGAAAATATTATCATTTTTATAGATTCTAAAAAAGTACCAGAATGGTGAGCCACCAGCACCATAAACAAAGCACAAGATCTAAAAGTTTTTTTTTAAAAAAAGTAGCAAGGCAGAAACCTAGTCCAATGGAAACTCCCAGGAGTCCACAAGGTGACCCTAGTGAAGACTCCTAGTAATGGGGAATATGGAACTTAACCAGTCATCTTCTGTAACTGGGCAAGACTTCCAGTAGAGGGACTGGGACACCATCTCCACCATAAACCCTCTACCTACAATTAGTCCCGCCTACAAGATGAGCTGGGGTAAAAGTGGTGCAGAACTTGTAGGAGTGGCCAACCGAAGACTGGTCAAAACTGAACCCCATGACAGGGAGCCTACGCCAGACAAGAGCCAGGAACCAGAGTCAGGGTAGTCCAGAGGCGAAGGATGGAACCAAACATCTTATTTATATTCTGCTATACTTGTGGACAGGAGCATCATAAGATCATCAGAGAAGCTTCATGCAGAACCTGATAGAAGCAGATGCAGAGACCCACAGACAAACATGAGGCGGAGCTCAGGGAATCCTCGGAATAGGGCAAGGAAGGATTGTAGAAGTCAGAGGGGTCAAGGATACCACAAGGAAACCAACAGAACCAACTAACCAGGGCTCACAGGAATTCACAGAAACTCAATCAGAAAGCCCGTATGGACCTGACCTGTCTTCTGCATGGATGTTACGATTGTGTAGCTTGGTGTTCCTGTGGGATTCCTAACAGTGAGAACAGGGGCTGTCTCTGACTCTTTTGCCTGCTTTTAGGACCCTTTTCCTCCTACTGGGTTGCCTCATCCAGCCTAAATATGAGGGGATGTGCCGAGTTTTATTATAACTAGACATGCCATGTTACAGTGATACCCCTGGGTGCCCTGCCCTTTTCTGAAGGGAAAGGAGGAAGAGTGGATCTAGAAAAGAGGGGATGTTGTGGGAGAGACTGGGAGGGGAAGAGGGATGGGAAATCGAGATTGGGATGCAATATGTGAGAGAAAAAAATAAAAAGTATTTTATAAAAATAAAAGAGAGGAAGGAAAAAAGAAGGAAGAGACAGAAAGAAGTAGCAATCAAGATGAAAGGCAAGAGTTAAATGGCAAGCTGAGTAAGTAACCAAATAAGCATTGCCATTTACACCACAAATGAAAACCTAAGATCACTAATATTTAATGAAACTGTTTTTCTTAAAGCCAAAAAAAAAAAAAAAGAAGAGGAAGTAGAACAAGTAGAAGAGGAGAAGGAACCAAACATAGGAAAGGCAGGAAACAGGAAAATCCTGAAAATGGGTTATAAACTTATGAAAAGATAATTTCTTTAACAATTAGAGAAATGCAATTTTAAAATATACTTTTAACGTATTATCTCCAAGTATGAGGCTAGTGAAGCTGGTATCTGGCAATGTATTCTGGTCAGGACTGTAGATAAACAAGCTTTCTCCACATTAAGGATGGGAAAACAAAAACCACAACGTGAGTGGAGGGGCTGTGGCAATAAACCAGAAAAAATGCACATGCACCTACTCTGCCCCAACATTCTCACAGGTAAAAAACGTCTACACTGCCACTCATACTGCACTGGTTAAATGCAGTTTGGGGCAGCCAATAACG
The DNA here is from genome assembly GCF_014885135.2 of Alexandromys fortis. Lineage (NCBI taxonomy): Eukaryota > Metazoa > Chordata > Mammalia > Rodentia > Cricetidae > Alexandromys > Alexandromys fortis. The sequence goes on along the minus strand of NW_026067924.1, from coordinate 26,195,239 downwards.
GAATAAAACCAGCTATTTTTAATTGCTACAATGAGAGGTTGCATCAAAATGCAATCTTTGCTATCTCACTTGATCAAAGCAATTATTAAAATAATCAACGTAACAAAGTACTTTCAAAAGACGATTGCTGAGTGTTAGGTGTGTCTCTCCTTCCTTTCTCTGACACTTTGCACCTACCTTTAAAAAAACTAGCTATTAGCTGGGCTTGGTGCTGCACGCCTTTAATTCCTGACAAGCAGAAGCAGGTGGACCTGAGTTTGAGGCCAGCCTCGTCTACAGTGAGTCAGAACATCCAGAGCTACACAGTGAGACCCTATACTCACACATTCACACACACACTGCTGTCTACTTTGGTTATTATTAACTTTAAAAATTAAACTACAGTAATAGGGTTGGGAGATAGCTCAATTAATTGTTAAAGAGCTTGCCACACAAGCTTGAAGACCTGAATTTGAGTCTCAAAACCCACATAAAAGTCTGGGCACAGTGATACACACTTGTAATCCTAACACTGGGAACGTGAGGACAGGTGGTTCCCTAGCTCAAGCTAACCAAAAGGCAAGCAGATTTCCACAAATTCAAGGTCACCTAGTCTACAAAGTGAGTTCCTGGACTGACAGGGCTACACAGATAAACCTGTTTCAAAAACTAAAACAAAACAAAACAAAAAAAAAAAGAATGTCCACACATCAATATATGCATGCATACAGGCACAAACACATTACTATAATTTCTACGTATACAAAGCTGGAGAGATCTTTTGCGATGTAATAATTTTTGCTATATATGTTTTCTTATATTTTTAAATTTTATTTCTATAATTTTTAATTTTTTTGTTTCTGTGTGGAGAATATGCACATGAATACAGGTATCTTCAGAGGCCAGAATAGGACATGGATGGGATGTCCTGGAGCTGAAGACAGAGAGGGACAGGCAGTTGTAAGCCACTAGTCACGAGTGCTCAGGACCCATCTTAGTCCTCTGGAAGTGTAGTCACTGAAAAAGCCATCTCTCCAACCCTTTGTAATATATTTTATATCTCATTGCTTTCTTCAAATTCCAAGACCTACATAGCAAATGTTCATAGTAACTTCACCTTACTAACAGAAACTAACAATAGTGTAAATAATTTTCAATTTAAAAATAAATTTAACACCAAACTCTCAGCACTGCCACCAATATCAAGAAATCAGAATGACACAGTAAGCTCTGGAAGACATGTAAGAAAATCACCCCACATTATCCAAATCACTAACAGAACACAATTCCTGCCTGAACTCTAATTTAGCTCTTAAATTATCTTTTGCACAGAATCAAATATTCTTAAATCTTGAGCTTTATGAGAATTCAACCTAAACCACCAGAAATGCATGCTGCCTCTCAGGTACATAGGATCTACTAGTCTGCTTCCAAATTGACAGTTTCTTATCTGAAAATAGGCAGGTATGTTTTTTTGTTTTGTTTTTGCTTACTAGGAGCTTTTAAGTTAAAGCAACAGCAATACTTATCATTAGAAATTAAGCTAGAAACCATTATGTTCAGCAAAGGAAGCCAGGCTCAAGATGGCGAACACCTTGTATCGTATATGCAGAACCTAGTCCTAAAGCTCCACGTGGTGTAGATATTTAAATACTTGTTGTGTGCAGGTGACAAAGCTCAAAAGGTATGTGGGAAATAAGAGAGGGCAACAGAATACATGTGATGAGACAGCAGAGAGGCCAGCTGAAGGTACCACACAGTCATAAGGAGCAGTGAGACAGGGACACGTGAGGACAAAGTACGGCACACCTGTAAGAAGAGGCCATGAAACCTATCATTTAATTTGCTAACCTAAAAAAAAATGATAAAAAATAGAAATTAAACTAAAGCATGTAGTGCATATGCTAAAACTTAATCATAAAACAGAGCAATAAAACTTACTGTTAGCAATTTATAGGAACATGACTTGTGTAAATAAGACACTGAAGTATGTAATACTTAATATAACCCAATTTAAAAGTATGATGTTCTAAAAATTAAACTTTCCAAATAAATTATTTAAAAATTAAACAATTCAGCCAGGTGGTGGCAGCACTCGCCTCTAATCCCAGCACTTGTGAGGCAGAGGCAGCAGAGGCAGGGGATCTTTGTTCTAATGAGTTCCAGGACACTCTGGGCTCCATGCTCCTGGGAATATCCATACCTGCTTACAAATATATACTGTTAATACCCAAGACTGTCCCAAACAAGAGTTTTCAGCCAAAGCCTGAATTTCAGAGGGGCTTCCTGTGCCCACCCTGGGGTCTCAAGATGGGAGTTGTCTGAGGTCATATAATTCTTAGAAGTGGAGCAGCGTCACAGTCAGGTAAGAGTCTGGTAGTTTTACAGAACATAAGCATGGTGGAGATCAGTTATGGGTAATAAAATAATATGCTGAATAACCAGACTTTAACAGTATCAACATTCAGAAACCACATCAAAGAGGTGGATAAAGGAAAGGAAACTTTCTGAAGTATTTCCAACCAGACACGGCCAGCTCTGAGTAGCCAGTCCCCCATCTGAACCAGGAATCACTCTTGTAATGGTCTGTCCTGTCCATTTGAGAGACAAGCCGTACCCTCTCCCTCCCCATCCGTTGAGGCAAGCAGATCTTTCTTCTGCTTCCAACCTGATTTTCTTCCTTTCCATCTATCTCCCAAAGAGGCAGCTTCTGCCTCTCTTCCTTCTCCCCAGTTCTCCCTTTACACACCTCTCTCTGTTTCTATCTCTCTCTGCTCTTCTCCCGTCCTCCCCCCTCCTTCCACAACCCATCTCTGGGTCTCTCACCTGCCTGGGATCCGCTGGCCTGTGACCCGCAGGTCACTCGGAACATATGGCATTTTACTTTTACTGTAACAACTCTGATTTTACAATCTCAAGAGGATCCCCAACAAGTCAATGGAGATGAAATAATCCCTGCCTCCCAGGAACTTTAACTAAGAAGTAGCATATGCTGGCATTTTCTTCAAGTCTATTTAACTGATCACTCACGTGTTATGTGGCAACTATTCCAGTCTATACCAAATTAACCAGACAGTTTTGTTTCTCAAACAGTTTTTCAAGAAGGACCTTTCATAATTTGCTGATTGCATAACATTACATTTCAGAGCTGAAGAAGGCAGCGACAATCCGAGGCTTCAGAGTTGTGACTCACTGGGCACATATCAGCACCAAGATGAAAGCACCAGAGGGAGAAACAGAGAGGACTGGGCCAACTCTTGATGCAAACAGTTGTCACTAACTCTAGAAATGTCTGGGTGATTTATTTGTGTAAACTTGTACTGACCTTTTATTCAAAATCATTCTTTAATAAATTAACTTTTTAAATTTATTTTAATTTTTAAATTATTTATTATTATTATTAAATAAATCTAATAAATTTTTAATTTATGAAATTAAACCAAAGAATAAACTTTTGATCAATTTTAACAACATGAAAATTACCATAATTTATACTCTTGACTACCATTCTTTATGACAGACATACTATAAGGTTGACAGTGTTTCATTTTATTGTAGAAAACATGAACAAGTAAGGGGACAAATTACTAGGACGTGACCAGTATTTTCTAGACCAGATAACAAACACATACAGGGCTGAGGGGCACAGCACCAGGGCTCCTGCCTGCTGCACCAGCTGCAATGTCACCCAAGTCACAAAGCATTCTTTCAGCTGATAGTCAAGTCTGAAGAACACAAGCTCCCATCTTACTTTAGTTTGGGTATTGTCTTATTGAATTTTGGGGAATACAATTTGAAATCTTACAATTATTGCACACCATCTGAAATGTCAGGAAAGAGTGAACACAGCAACAGCAAACACTGACAATATGAGGGCTTAACTGCCAACTACCAGGTCCTGCACTTGGGTTTCAAAGCACTCTGGGCTGTGATTAGGCTAAAATGCATTTCCTAGTATGATGGTTTCAATATGTACGGCCCCTAAAGACACATGTATTGAATGTTTAGTTCATACGGACAGACACTATTAGGAAGAGTGGAATTGTTGGAGTAGGTGTGGCCTTGTTGGAAGAAGTGTGTCACTGTTGGGTGAGCTTTGAGGTCTCTTATGCTCAAGATATGACCAGTGTGGGACACAGTGCCTCTCCTTCTGTTTCCTATGGATCAAGATGGAGAACTCTCAGCTCCCTCTCCAGCACCAAGTCTGCCTGCATGCCACTATGTTTCCTGCCATGACAACAATAGACTAAGCCTCTGAAACTGTAATCCAGCTCTACGGTGATATTTTGCATGAGTTTTAACAAATAAAGCTTGCCTGGAGATCAGAGTGGGGAGCTAGCCACTAGTTAGTCATATAGGCCAGGCACTAGTGGCACACACCTTAATCCCAGCACTCTAGAGGAAGAGGCAGGTGAATCTCTGTGAGTTCAAGGCCACCCTGGGCTACACTAGACTAATCCAGTCTTAAAGACAAACTGTGTCAGGAGGTGGCGGCTCACACCTTTAATCCCAATACTTGGGAGTCACAAGCCTTTAATTCCAGCACTGAAGAGGTGGAGACAGGAAGGGATATGGCTGGGCAGAGGGAGGAGATAGGAGTGCAGGGAATTCAGTCTGACAACTTGTAGTGACAGGATACCCCAACCTGTCTGAAGATTTTGTAGCAGTAAGAACTTATAGCTGGCTGCTTTGCTTCTCTGATCTTTCAGTTTTCACCCCCTAATATTCCAGATACTAGGTTTTTATATTATTAAGACCAAATAGAATCCGTGCAACAAAGCTCCAATTAAATGTTTCCTTTTATAAGAGTTGCTGCATGGTGTCTCTTCACAGCAATAGAAACCCTAAGACACCTACAATCTTGAAAGGGTCATAGGTCTGGTCCCATTTGGCATTTCTAACTCATCTGCGATGGTTGGCTGCTAACATCTGTATTTAGGTAGGATCCTGGGGTTGGTGTGTATGGGGGGGGGGGGTGAATTTGCAAGTTAAAAAGAGGAAAAAAAATCAGTCTCCAACTAAATATGTCTAATTATTGTGTTTTATAAAGGCATACTCTTTTCTAAAACAATTGTGTCTTAAAAGGGGCACAGGCTGACTAATTTTGAAATCTTGCCAGGACAGCATTGATCTAGCTCACATGCTCACATACCACTTTAAAGAAAGCCTGGGGCAAACCTGGGAAACTTCCTGCACTTAGGACTACATTTCCTAAACTTTTTCCTTCACTATTTTTGAAGTTGTTCGGGGCAAGATAACTAATGAACATTCTGTTGTCTGAGAAACATGCTATTTTATTAAATTTGTCACAGTCCTTCTGCCCCCAAGTGACACCATGTGAAATTTAAGTGTGAGAAAACATAAAATTAGTTCACATATAAAATGAGACAAGGACTGGAGATATGGCTCAGCCATTAAAGGCTAGGCCCACAACCAAAAATATAAATTGAGACAGGCCCAGAATTTAATAAACAAATATCAAAATAGTAAGATAACACGACATTTAATCATGCTTTCCTATTGACATTTTGAAAACAGTGACCCAGTGAACTAGCAAATGCTATGTAAGCATATCCAACATCGGCTTTACCCTGCTTGGTCTGGTGAAGGGCAGTTTATAGCCCTGTACCATCGTGTCTCTTAAATACTCAAGAATACCCAGTTGATAACTATTGTTCATACAAAAATCACAGTTTTGGCTATTTTGTGTACAGATACTCTGGGGGCAATTATGCTGGAAAGAGGTCATGTTCTGTGACCTCACTTCAGGATCAATTCAGGATTCCCTGAAGAAGGGGCACTGACTCAGAGACCCCCAGGATGCTTAGTGTAAGCCAACGAGATCACACCATAGAAAGACTATGTGAGTGCAAAGGGTCAGTTTACTGAAGCTTGCAAGTTGCTATAAAGGACATGAGATGAGAAAGGAAAGTGAAATCACTGCAGAGGTTGTGATAACATGATTAAACTGCCAGCAGCTCCTGGCCCCACACGGTTAGAGCAGCCATCCTGGGAATCCCCACTGTCTCTTTCTGCAGAGAATCAGCAACTGCCCTGTCAGTCAGGAGAGAGATGTATACTAGCAGTACTTTGAAATCGAAACTTCTAAAATGTCTTAAAATGGCTATTTTGTTCTCTAGTGTGGGTGCTGTGGTTACCTGGCCACTGAGGGGCTACCCTTCGCCTAAGCATATGCTGAGAGCAGCAGACAGCAGAATAAGCAAGGAAGAGTGGGCTTTTGAGCTGTGAATGCGTCACCTAAGAAAGAGCCCGTCCTTCCTTTGCATTTCCAGTACTATGAGATAGTGAGAATGCAATGTTCGATGCCAGCTGAGTCGACGGGCTCTGTCTGTTCAAGCTGAGGGCATGTGGTTGGTGGCCTGAACCATAACCAGGGATGTAATTCTGAAGGGACACAGTAGGGGAAATTAGAGATTCGGTGCAAGTATGATGCCAGTCATTTGCAATTTCAGGCCGCAGGAGGGTTCTGGGAGCAGTTGAAAGGTTGTAAAGAAAAGTAAAAACGTGTGGCACTAAGGGAACAAAGGACAGGAGGGGCTGCAGGGAGGGTTAGGTCAGGAGTCTCCATGCTGCTGACAGAAAGCAGTCATCACTGCGCTTCTCAACTCCCAGATCATCTAGCTAGTCTACGAATGAGAGAGGCTGGCTCAGGGTCTACTGCTGAGTGAGTGTAATGAAAATAGAGATATGCTTTAGATGAGTATTTCCAGAGGAGAGAAAAGAAACCCCTAGAAATGGACATAGAATTCAGTAAGATTTTTGTTGTTTGGTTTTACTTGTTTGCTTTGCTTTATTTGGTAACAATGGGAAGTGCCCTAGTATTATTTAGAAGCAAACGGAAGGTGGACAACATGTTCAGAAAACAGGCAAGAGGTTTCTGGAGGGGATGCTACACAGAATGCAGGTGAGGGTCTGACAGAAGGGGGCAGGTTTGTAGATCACAGGAAAGCATGTTACTTCCCAATGGCAGTGTTCCCGGCCCCCTGAGAAGATAGCTAGTGTTGACTCCAAAAATGGTGGGGGCCGGGGAGTATGAGAATACAAAGTTTAAGACACCAGGAGAAGTGTTAGAATGATTTCAATCAGAGCAGTAAGGTAGAACTAGGAGAGCCCAGGTGGGCACACATGCAGGCGTCCACGATCCCACAGCTGTATCCATTCGTTCCATAGTGTTTCCAGCAGGTTGTGGGAAGACCAACAGAATCATGGTTTTGCCTACGCATAACACTGCAAAAATGAAGAGCTGATTCTTTTGGCAACATCTACATTCATGTAACTCTCCTAGTCTACAAACAGCATTCTGGGTATGTTTCAGAAATTTTAAAAGTTAATGTTCTCAAGTTAAGGAAGTTAAACAGCAACAAAGAAACCTTGAACACTAAGAATTATATGAAGGTAAGAACGCTGGAAAGGAAAAACAAGGAAATCCAGTCACTGAGCTGATGGCAGTAAGAGGAAGAGGAACTTGACAGAAACATCAAATGCACACAAACTTGCTGCATGCATGCACTTTTTACTTTCTAGAATGGGGATTGAACCTAGTACTTTGCAACTGAAAGACCAGTGCTCTCCCAGACCACTCACAAACTTTAAATCCAATTACTGAAGTTTTTATTTAATATAGCAGGGCTAATTGCACATGGGAGAAAAACTTTATGAACAAATAAACAATGACTTGGTTGGTGCTTAAGGGGAAAGTGGAAACTTAAATTACAAAGTTGGAATATGAGGAATATCATCTCCAAGGGAAGGAAAACCAATGTGGAGAGTCTCAGTCTACTGCCTTGTAGCACTTCCCATCTGACAGAGCAGTGACAGAGAGGCAAAAGCAGTGTATGGTGCCTCTTCACCGTCGTGAGAGAAATTAGACTGGTGTGGCCAGTCTTCACTGTAGCCTTTCTTCTCAGAGTGCAAGCTCTTGCAAGTAAACTCGCCTGGGAGCCCAGCCGCAGGCCCTTTCTCTCCACAGCACTGAGTGCCATCCAAGAAAAGCACCTGGACCTACAAGCAAACGCGAACCCCGACAGCACTGCCATCTAAAATGCTCTGTTCTTCAAGTTCAAATTTTTAAAAAGAAAAAAAAATACTCTTTTGTAAGAAAACTTTCATTCTAATAGCAACAAAAAGAAATATAATGTTTCTAGAATGCAAAAATATTTTCATACACAAAAATACAACATAGTGCCCTCGGAAAGAAGAGACAGAACTTTGTGTAGGATCACTGCAGACAGTGGTCTGCAATGGGCCGCACCATCCAGTCAGAAGAGGAAAGGTTCCCTAGATGCCTTGTCCTCCCTCCCCTGAAGCCCATCTGTCATGCACCTTGACTTTCGTAAAGCTGGAAGATGAGTATGGACTAGTGTTCAAGATGAAATGTGCCTGTGCAATTGCCAAGTACTGCCTAGCTCCCAGGATCCTATGAAGCCTCAAAACACATGACCGTCCAGTGGTGGAGGAGAACCTGCAGAAATGGGCTATTGTGGCTGCTGCAACAGTAAGGCATACAGCTCTGGGACTTCTTCAGAGCAAAGAAAGTAAGTCAGACATTTCAAACACTCAAAGGAACGACTCCTATAATCCATGTGGGTAGTGCAAGGATGGACCTGGAATGAAGAGGGGTAACAGGAATCCCTCAAGCATATATAAATAAAGGCTAGCGCTGAAGAGAGAGATGGCCAGAAGAGTAAGAGTTGGAACGCTTCCTCGGATGCCCACAATATTGAGAGCTGAACACCCAAGACAGCTGGCATGTGTGCCCTAGGGAAACCATGCTCTTAATCTGAGCAATGGGGAATCCTGGAGAGTCCATGTGGAACAAGAGTACTGCTGCTTTACATCAACACCCAAGCTACATGGAGCCCATTTTCTGAGCCCCCTTTATCCCCAGGTGTGATGCACAGTAACTGATGACTACACTGTATCTAAGACAACCAGGGAGTGCTGACTCCCAGATCACCTACAGTAGCAATGTTTACATTTCTGAGACATGGAAACACTTCAGGCTTTCCTAAGTGATGCATTTCTGAGGCTACTTGACTATTCTGTTCCTATGGACACTTGATTCATTGATTTTTTGGTCCTAAAGATAGAGCCTGGGATCTCATGCACGCACCCCTAGCAGGTCTGATTCTTTAACAATGTCTGAGAAGTAGAGCTAAAGGTCTCAGTACACATCATTTTCTGTAAGTTATCCCCAAAAGGATTTCCAAAGGTTCCAGCACTTGCACACGCACGCAGGTGCGCGCGCGCGCACACACACACACACACACAAGATTCTGAATCAACATTTTTATAATAGCAGTAATAATAAATAGTTTAGATGTTCGACCACGATTTAACTATTCTTGGCTCCTAATATGAGTCCTATAGCACAGTCATCTGAAATCACACTAAAATATTTGAGGGAAAAAAGGAGAGGTCCTAGTTTTCATGTAAGCAAGGTTTACAAAGTATAATTCTTGTTAGCACTTAAAATATACAAGCGAACAAAGAAAATCTGACTTTGAGTTGAACTGATATTTAGTTATCTTTAATTAATGTGAATAAGAAAACTAATTTTATTTAAACAATTCTAAGAAATCTTCTATTTTGAATGATTCAAATGAGAATTTCTCACCTGAAATCTCAATCAAAACCAAAATCTTAAGATTTTATGTGTAGGAGATTTTATATATATGCATGCAGAGTTGTAAAGTATGTAGGAATTTTAAAATAAAAATATTTAGTGATATTTAATTTGATATTTCTGGACATATAAGAAAATGCTAATTATGAACACAACAGAAATGTTACCTTAGACTTTTTCTTTGTAACTTAAAACACATCTCCAATGATAAACTACCCCACAGCAGGTTAGTTTCCCTTTTTTAAAACTGTAAAATTCAGGCACTTAAAATAGATAAACTTTACGTCAACTGGGAAAGGGCTCCACATAATATTCCGATTAAAAATTAAGGACTTGCTCTCTCAAAAAGTGCTTTCCAGATGCAGTTTGAAGACAAAAAAAAAAAATACTAAGCAGATAAATTCAGAAGTGACAAAAATAAAACTTAAAAAAACAACCCCAATGGCTTTCAAGTTGAAAAAGCATCCCCCATAATTAGCCTTCATTAAGGGACTGTTTCTCTCTGAAAACTTCTGCACAGCTACTAAATGAGAAAATCATATTTAATATCCACTGCAGCATCACTGCTATGACTGCCTGGAGAACGTGACTCTGGATGCTGCAAAGCCATCCACCCTCTCACACAGTATGTGCTTCTCACGGAATCACACCCTTTCATCGTGGACGGCAGAACACACCCTGCAGAAAGCTCAAGGCTTAGCATGCAAAGACGCTTACCAGAACTTGGGATTTCAGTCCAAATTAACTTAGCCAATGGAGAGACGGCTAAAAATCAAGACAAAGGCTTCCTTCCCCTCCTAAGACAGCAACAAGGCTTTAGCATTGGAGTTCATGCCAAGTATTTCCAAGCATGTTTCTCCTACTATAAACACTAAAATAAAGATTTAAGTATCCCCACTCACTACTCTTGAACCTGAGCCAAGTTGTGTCTCCATAATATGAGCTGCTATGGCAACAGAAAGAAAATGAACCAATTATCTATGCTTGTTCTTAGCTTACTAGCTGTCATTAACATAGAAATTGGAACTAACCTGAACGTTATTTAAAAATGTTCTGATTATCAGTACTCTAATATTCTTTTCTTCCCAACTTCTGCTTTTTCAAGTGAGCATGGTCTCACATTCCTATCTATGTACTTTTCTTTCTGCTGTTTTTTTTTTTTTTTTTTTGAAGATTTATAAAGGTGTCCCAGGGAAATAGGTGAATCAATACAAAAACTCAGAAGGTTCAGGGAACTTGGAGCAATTGAGAACAATCAACTCAATGTCTGATACTCCTAAGTTTGCATTCAAACCAATTTGATCACGTCTCCATAACCTTGGGCAACAGGAGCTACCATTCAGAGCCTGCTCCCTCATGAAACTGCACTACTTCCCTCAAGACACTGCCATGAGTGATACATGGAGGATGTAACTTGCCTACCATAGGAAATGTTCATTTGCCAACACTTTCAAAATAATAGGAATATAAAAAGGTGCTGCCATAGGCCCTATTTTAACTTTCTTTTTATTTATTCTATGAGTCTTTCACATCATGCATCTTGATCCCATTCATTTCCCCATCCCTTTTAATCTGTCCTCTGCCCCAAACAAAACAAAATTTAAGAGCAAAGGGAAAAGTTAAAAAATCATCTCATAGAAGCTGCAGAGTGGCACAGTAAGTCACCCAGTAAACCCTTTTGTCCATATATCTTTAACTGAAAGTGTTCCTTGCATATTGGTCTGATTTGAGGCCTCTGGTTTCTGCTATACTATAGATGCTGGGCCCTCACTGGTACTCTTCTTGGCTCTCCTGTAGTGTTGTGGAGATCCTGCAGCTTTGGGTCTGCGGGTCAGGCCCCTTCATGTGCTCCAGCAGATCATAGATGGTGTGTATGTTGGAGCGGGTCAAGTCATAACCCTGGTTCTGGACCTGGGCAGCTGTAGGGTTCGTCACCCCACCAGTTCTCCCCAGTCCTTGCCATCAGGGTGAGCTCTCTCTAGTACTGCCCGGGGAGGGGGGTGCACGCGACTCACTCCTGGCAGCAAAGAGTGAGGGGTGGGGCCAGTTCTCCAGTCTTCTTGCCCTCAGGGTTGGCACACCAACACTGTCAGGGTCAGCTCCATTGTGTTGTCCAGGCGAGGTGCAGGAGCCAAAACTGCCAAGGGCTGCAGCTAGTAAACTGGTAAGTGGCAGGGCCAGCTCCTCCACCTGTCCCAGGCGTTGACGGAGTAGGGGCAGAGAGCATCTCTCCTCCACCCATGCCACCATAAGTCAGATGAGTAATGGGGACAGCCTCCCCTGCTCACAACATTGGGGCTGGGACACCCACATCCCCCATGACAGGGCCAGCTCTGCTGTGCAGCATAGGCCATATTTAAAAGGAAAGCTAGCTTCCTAGAAACTCTTACAAAGTAGACTTTAAAGCAACTTAATGTGCAAGGTAAAATGACAGCCCAATTAGGGTCTTCCTGATTTTAAAATGTTTCAAACTCTGTAATGAGAATATTATGTTACAGATTCTCAAGAGACACTCATTTTTAAAATCTGCATAGATCTTTCGTGTTCCGTGAATAATGTTAAAACTAGGGAAAAAGAACCTCCATTTTTTAAGCTATATTTTAAATTTATTTATTAGAGCAAAGTGGTTGAGGAAAGCACTAAAAACTTTCAATGAGTCTATCTTTCTTTACTAGCTCAGATAGTATCTAAGAAACATGCGCTTGGTGTTTACTCCAGCTCTGCTTTTCTACAGAGTAGTGTTACTAATCATAAGAAAGTAGCTTTTACAAACCACAAACTTAGTGTAGCATATCTCGGGGTTACAAACTTGGACAGCATCTACAATGCTAAGACCTCACAGGAATCCCAACTCAAACACAATGTGTCTCCCTCAACTCATCTACATTGTAGCACTCTGGCCTTACTTCTCATTTACATTTTATCTCACTGGCTTGGTAACTGTTACTCTTAACTTCTCCAAGCAGGAACCTTTTTATTTTATTCACCTCAGAATCTACCAAGTACCTGACAATAGCAACGTTTCCATAAATAATAATGTATTAATAAATATATCAAAATTATACATATTTTATACAAAATACAACAAAACATTTCAATGTGATCTTAAGTGATGTTTAACTATAAACTAACTTAAAGTATGCATTAAAACAAAACTAATTTGCTTCTAAAATATTCATTTTACAAAAAAACTGGACAAGTTGTCAGCACCACAGACTTTCTAATTCACAATGGCCTTTCATAAACCAGTCCTCTCCATATCTAAGGCATAAGCAGATACTAGTCTAGCATTCATTCATTCATTTATTGGTTTTTTTGAAACATGGTTTCTCTGTAGCCCTGGCTATCCTGGAACTCTCTCTATAGAAGAAACTTCTATAGAAGTTTCAGGCTAGCCTGAAACTCAGAGCTCTGCCAATCTCTGCCTCTCCAGTGCTGGAGTTAAAGATATGGGCCACCAAGTCTGGCTTACTGGTCTGACTTTTAAATGTCTAAAAGCTCTGACCTAACAGTCTTCAACCACTATCTACTTTTCTTTTCTTTTCTTAAGTTTTACAAAGAGTCAGACACATTTTAGCCATTCCTAAAACAAATACCTCATGGAGTTAACAGGGGTCACCAACCTCACAGAGCTTGCCACACAGCCAATGGTGCCCCATCTTTACAATGGTATAGTAAAGAAATCACTAAGCACTTGAACATACGGGATTTCTGTTCCTCTTATCAAACACAGCCCGAGGTCTTACTCTGCATTTCACTGTGGAAACACTGTCCCAAATGCTAACTCACTTTAAAGAACTTGAGTTAAAAAATCAGGAAACTGTTCGCAAATAGAAGACATCATCAAAACATGAAAGATTAACTATCTGACTACTATTATTAATAGTCCAGCTGTTAAGTAGCTAGTTCTAACAATGAGATTAATTTTATATCCTCAAATACATAATAGACTGTGAAGTATTTTCAAATGTTCAAATATATGTTTTACTTCACAGATTATTGCTTTGTATTTACAAGTAATTTTGATTCTCATTCTTATATAATCTTTTCATAATAGAAACTAACCAGAATTTTCTAGGTAGAAAAAAGTTGATAACAGCAGGCTCATTTTTCTCCCATCTCATGCACACAGTTAGCAGTTAGACTGTTCAGAAAGACTGCTCTGCGAGGAATTTATATTTAAGTTCTCTTTCCTGCAGCTTCCATTCCTGTCACTCACCCATCATCCCAGGAGATCCTGAACTTTAATGTTCCACAGATGACGTTCTTTCTGCAAACACCTGGACTGAAAGTGGTTCCAGTGTACAGGCATGCATATGAACACTAGGATGGGGAGCGCACTGCTACGAGGAACTCAACTTCCCATAATTAAAAGGCTACTATGCTTTTAAGATCACAAAATGTAATTTTTAAAAAGTGGGCCAGTGTAGGTGAATAGCTGCATAGGGGCACAGACAGCAGACAGCATTTTACTGTCATTGTACTCACTTCTGTGGTTACATTGCAGGTCCCAAACACTTCAATAGAGAACCATAGGAAACCACAGATCCTGAGAGTCCTCAGTTACCACAGCACAACCAAGCTATACTTCTTGAGACAATATGAGAACAGGAGGCACTGTAAGCAGCTCATGGTTACTGTATAGGAGCCACGTGCAAATGAAACCAGTTGCCCTTCATCCCTGGTCAACTATTAGGACAACAATTAGGAAAATTGTGGATGAGGAATGAATTCATTTCCAGAACGAAGGAATGGGAGGACAGCAGTGGTTGCTCTCTGCAGATTCACCCCTTACACAATATAAAACACACAACCTGAAGTTTTCCAGATGCGGTAATGAAGGTGCAGAAAGTACCATATTAGAGCCAATTGTTAAAATCACTCTCAGTATATTTCAGCTATTTGTTACTTGTCAGGGATAATAAATGCCAGGGGTTAGGAAGCAATGAATTAAAAAAAAAAACCATTGTTAAAATGCTTCAGGGAGCTAGTTATAGTAATATATACATATATACACATATTATCCCTCCTTCTACTCTTTATATGATTTGTAAACAAAACCAAAAGGGGGAGGGGACAACAACAGCAAGAGTACACTGACAGACACAAAGTAGCAACAGATCAAAATTACAACTAGAAAGTTGTGGGCCAGCAAGATGGCTCTGTCTATAAAGTCACTTGCCATAAAAGCCGATTGATTCTAGCTGGCTCCCCAGGATTCCTTTAAGTGGACTTCTGACTTCCACACTCACGTCACAACATACACACCATGAATGCACATACAACAACAATAAATCTAGAAAGTTTTACACATAATTTCCACCACAGAAAACAAAAGTTCAAAACCAAGAGTATAGTAAGGTGTCAGATTTCACTTGACCCATGCTCTGAGCTAACAGGCTTTCTAAGCCAGGCCTATGACACTTGACCTGTGCCAAAACGAGCACTTCTGGGAAGTGACCTGCATGGAGGCACCTTTTACAACTACAGGTGGGAATACAATCCGCAGTAACCTGCATAGAGGCACCTTTTACAAACTACAGGTGGGAATACAATCCACAGTCTTTATTGTATCTAAACCACCAAAACTGATTAAATACATTTTAAAAGAACAGGAAACAGCATCTTTTCTTCCATGTTAGCTAACTCGAGGTTAGACTTCAACTGGCAGCAAAAGACAGCCAAGATAGGGGCTCAGTATTGGTTGTGGTTCTATAGACATCCAAAATCAAAACGGAAACTATGCGTTGTAAGGAGTAGCTCCACTGTGCAAATCTGTCCTCCCAGTTCCCATGGTGAGCCCGGCACAGCTTCAGTAATGGCCTATATACTCCAGAGGAACTGAGGCTCCCTCAGCTAGTCCCTCTTCTTCCTATCCTAACCTGTCAAAGGTTAAGGAATTTGTCAAGTTACTATTAAATGACCCAAGTGAGATTCAAACCCAAGTCACTGCGTCAGTGGTCTTGATCATTATGCCACGACCAAAATCAAAACAACAAAATTAATCACCCTGAGAAAAAATTAATGTCAAATTGAAGGTCTGTAAGCAGTGAAAGAGTAAGGCTCACTACTTGTTTGATAGGTTTTTTTCATGATACATTCTCTTTGCTTAGATTTGATAATTTATTTTTTTAAAAAAGTCAATCAATTTAAGGCTAAAGAGGGTAATAAAAATCCTCCAGCAGCTGGTTAGGGTTTTAAGCAACCATGTCCTAACAGCATGTGATAGCTCTGTTACACAATGTGAAAAATCTTTACTCCAATTAGTATCTCAATCAAGTCAGGCTGGGGTGTGAAGGCCTCTATTATTTGCTATCAGAACTACTCTAAAGGGAAATGGAGAGAGGGTGACAAAAAAGGGAAGGTCCAAATGAATCTAATGTCATTCAGACGTGCAAACAGACGCCCACCCAGAGCGCCGACTTCAGACTATCTGAGGAACAGTTAAGGAGAACTCAGCACAGGTGCTAACATTTTAAATCATTTCTTTATAAAGAAAGCACTCGTGTGTCTGTTTATATGCCTTGCGATTGGTAACTGCAAAAAACTGTCCACTTTGGGGACTGTGAGACGATACAGTTTTCACATGAACAGTCTCTACAGAGAAAGACGGTGTATAGAGCACAGCAATTCTCTTAATCAGAGTTTTGTTGAAACATTGTGATTTGATCATAATCATATTTCATGTCTTCTGATCTTTGAGTCTCTGTCCTTTTCATCTCATAGGGTTAGCCAAAATACTGACTACAACGTAACCAAAGTACTTACTACAATGTAAACAAAGACCAGGAAAGTAATATGCCTGTACATGAATTCACATTGCTTCTAGCCCAGCAGTTCTCAAACTGGGTTCGCGAACCCTTTGGGGGCCGGTCGACCCTTTCACAGGGTCACATATCATATATCCTGCATATCAGACAGTTACATTATGGTTCACAGCAGTAGCAAAATTACAGTTTGGAAGTAGCAAGAAAATAATATTATGGTCGGGGGTCCCCACAACATGAGGAACTGTGTTAAAGGGTCGCGGCATTTGGAAGGCTGAGATCCGCTGCTCTGCTTGAACACATTAGAGATGTTAGAAAGTACAAAGACCATCTTGCCTACTAAAAATCACTCGGACTTTTAGAGAACAACCAGACCCTCTCTAATAACTTCTACCTACCAACTGGAGTCAATGACACCGCGCCCCCCCCCCAATCATTTGAGGTTTGTATCCCATAATAATCAAACTAAAGAGTTTTACATTTCTCATTTTATTTTTACAAAACATTTCCTTTCTGCCTCTACCAGTGATTATTTTTAATGCTTTTGCCGGCACACGACACAACTGGCTGGAAAAAACTTCACTCCCCGGCGGAGCAGAGAGACAACCTGAGTGAGCCAGACTCACAAAAACCCCTCACACTGCCTACTGCTTTTGGGGGTGTCTTCGCCCTGACTGGACCACCTGGCCACTTCGTTCAGACTCAGAAACAGACACGATGCCAGTCATTCTGTACACAGCAAATGAAGGCAGCAATTGAATACACACCCCAGAAGACACTGGGTACAGTGTATAACTCCTCCTAACAGGGGTACTCTGTAAATACTACACATCCCACTAGCTACTGTGAGAACCCAACTCTACCGGAAACCAGGTACCGTGTGTGTACACGGTGTAAGCCACCGGTCACGCAAAGGATACTCTGTAACACTCTATGACACTCGACACTCTATACAAAGCTACTGCACACAATGCTAGATACTATGTACACATCTTAGCCCTCCCGGGATACAGTGCACACACATTTCAGCTGTGCAGCGGCACAACCCAGTGTTGATACAGATTAGAGGACACTTGGGTGCTGCGTGCATACTGACGGTAACACTGAGTACTACTCACAAACCACACAGGACCGACCGACCGACCCGTCAGTACCACGGACACACGGCCAACACTAAGTACCACAGACACCAACGACAAAGTCCCGCGGACACACCGCAGAACACCCGCGGCTCGGCCCAGGGGGAAAAAAAAAGGCATGAGCGGAGACAGCCCAAGTGAAAGTTCGGGCCACAGCCCCACGGGCAGCGTCCCCATCAGCTTCTCCAGCTCTGCAGGGGCACAAGGCGGCTGATCCCGCAGGACGGCCGGGAGGACCTGTTGAAGCAGCTGAAGCCTCGCAAGCCGCTCGCCTGCAGCCCCCGGGAGACCGGCGGGCACTGGTCTCGGGGACCGCCGCTTCCATCGTTCCCCTCCGCCCGCCACACGTTCCACGCAAAGGGCCCTCGGGCCTGGCCAGGCGGGAGGCGCGGGGACCCGGCGGGAGGAGCTCACAAGACTCCGCGGCTTCGCGGCGCCAGCAGGCCGCGCGCGGTTCTCCGCGGCCTTCACCCGGGCCGGCTCCTCACGGCTGCCCGAGGCAAGAGGCGCCGGACCGAGGGGAGCGCCCAGCCCGCAGGCCTCACCGGCCTGGGGCAGTCCCTGAGGCCACTATCAGCCGCCGCCCGCCACAGAGGCCGCGGCCCCGGCAGCCGCCACGGTGCAGGCCACGCCACCGCCACCGACGCCTCCGCCCGCCCCGCCGCCCCGCCGCCCCGCCGCCGCCGCCGAGCTTTCCCCACCATTATGCTCCGCTCCGCCGCCGCCGCCGCTGCCGCCGCCGCGCCCGGCCCTCCCTCCGGAGCCGCCTCCTTCCCGCCGCCCGGCGCCTCTCGGGCCTCAGCCGGCGACGGGCGCGGGGGGCGGGGGGGACGCAGGCCGCCGCCTCCTCCTCCCCGCCATCTCCTCCCTCCTCCCCGGCTCCCCCCGCTGGCTCGGCGCGGAGGGCTCGGGGCTCGAGGGGCGCCATGTTGGCGGCGGCTTTCGCCACAGAAAATGCCTCCGCGCGCGCCGGGGCGAAGCCTGGCGAGGCGGCCGGGGCGTCGCGCGCCGGCTGGAGGCCTGGACCGCCGCGCGCACTCGCTCGCTCGCTCGCTCACTCACCGCGTCTCCTCAGCCCGTCGGCGGCGAGGGGCCTGCGGGGCTGCAGAGGACGCCCGGAGGGGGAAAGTTGACGTTCCCCACTAAGCGGTGTTTCACATGGTGCGGGCGCGGCGGCCGGCCGGGTTCGCAGCCTCCTCGGAGTTCATTGTGTGCGCTCGAGTGTTTCCCCGCGCGGGGCCGGGCCGGGCAAGCGGGGCCTGGGCCGAGCCGCGCACGGGGGGCTCTAGCGGCGGGCGCGGGACTTGCGCGGCCCGCGCAGCCTCCCCGCCCCGAGGCCGGGGGAGCCCGCCGCGCCCGCTCCTACCTTCCCTCGACCTGTCTTCGGCGCCTCTGCAAAATCGGTTTCAGCATATTCTGAGGGGTCCACACACGAACTCCATATCAACACACACGTGCAAGCTACGTACGTGCAGGCGCGCTGGAGCCGAGCACCGAGACACGAGGGTAGCATTGTTAGGATCCTGCCAAACCCGGTGGGCTGCGATGCGGCTCGCGGGGTGGACCCGCTCCACACTTTGCTTGCTTCCTAATGACTCCGTGTTGGGCAAGCACCCGCCCGTGTACTGACCCGAGTGGGTAAGACAGTCTCCCTCTTCTTCCAATCCTGTGCTCAAAAAAAGAGTTGCAAGACACCCAACTTCCCCGTCCCGTAGATTCACAAATGGAACATTTAGAAAGAATGGACCACCTATTCTCAATCTGGCTAGAACATTACAAATTGCTGTGAGACGCAGGTTATCTTTTTTTAGTGAGTAATTCTAGATCTAATCAGAGGAGATCCCTTAAGCTATGTGGCTTTAAAAAGTCTGGGGGTGGGGGGCGGGGGGGAGGATCGCAGAGATAAAAGCACACACGGCTGTAAAATATTGTCCTGTAATAACCTTTGCCTGCAAGGAGTTTAAAAGGGAAACCCTACTCGCCAAAATTGCTTGGCCCTATTCTCAACGGCTATATGTACCTGAAAAATCACTGGAGACTCCCCTAGAAATCTGGGGTTCTTAGACCAATTATCCATCTGTTTACAGAGCTGACCTCTAAGAACTTAGACATGAATGGCATTGAGTGGGCCTTTGAAGTACACCAGACAAACATGGTCTTTCAAACCGTTAACAGCCCTGGCACTGATAGCCCAATCTCTGAGAGTAGTGTTTGGGTGTTTTGTTGTTTGTTTTTGTTTCTGGCTCCCCCCCCACACACACACACACATACACTTCAAAGATCATGAGATATTTGAATTCATTCAACTAATAAAATAAGGTATGACTGGGCAGCAAGACTACTCAGCGGGTAGCGGCACTCACCACCCTACAGTCCGAGTTCAATCACGAGGACCTACCCATATGGTGGAATGAGAGTAAATGCCATTAAAATTAGACAGAAGGCAATGATGCCATATCTGACTGGAATGATGGGCTGGGAACCACCTGTTTAAGTGAATCACCTTTTAAAAAAGGTTTTATTTTAGTTATAGAGGAATGCCTATTTCTCTATTTTTATGTATTTTACAGAGGCTACTCGTGTGTGTGTGTGTGTGTGTGTGTGTGTGTGTGTGTGAATCATAACCTTTTAGGAAAGAAAAGGACTGCATATTCCCACCACCATCCCAGTTGTCCTGAGGAGAAATCACTTCTCTTTAATGTGCACCTCTCTTAGATATCACGTCCCTGAGATTTCCTGTTCCTTTGCTCTGGTTTCCCTGCCCGGCAGCATCGTTAACCGCGTTTGCCTGTCAGCTGCCTGAGTATGAGCGTGGGTCAGAAGGCGGGGGACCAGAGGTTGGGAGAAGGGCTGGAAGACCAAAGGAGTGAAGTTGTTTCCATGCAGCCTGTGACGTCCTCTGGATTTGTGTACCGGGTTGAGAAGAAGGCAAGTTTGAGGTTCTGAGAGGAGAAATCGGGGGCTGGAGGAATGATGGACTGAGGGATGATTTGCATCCATCCAGATGTGCCCCACAGGCCCCCACACAGCCCTCCTCATGTTTCTTGGTCCCAACCAATAGACCCTATGCCTCATAATATCCAGTCAGCAGATGACTTTTTCCCATTTTACTTAGAGAAAAGTTGGAGAAATACAGAAGGCAGAGACTATTCAAGCAATTAAAAGTGAAAATTTTGTCTGTTGAGGAATTATATTCTTACCTTATATAATACACTTTTAAAAAAAAGCCCAAATGACTTAAGTCATATGAAAACTGAAATATTTTCCAAAGCAAGGAAAAACATAGAGGTGAATATTTGTGAAATTTTTGAGTGGAGAAAAAAATATCCAAAATTCTCCGGGAATGGATCGGGATGTGTGTGTGTGTGTGTGTGTGTGTGTGTGTGTGTGTGAAACTCACATGCACAACTAGACTAAGAAATTTGACTCTATAAAAGTGTATAAAAACATGTCAAAGAGGTGTGGCTTCTAAAATATGTCCTCGAGAAGTCCCTTCCTAGGCACCTTCTCCTGCTTTCTTTCATAGTAAAGTTCAGTATGCATGTCTTGGGACTCAAGAAGAATCATATTCACTGCCACAGACAGGTGAAGCCTCTTGCGACATTCTGAGAGTTCTTGGCTTGCCAACTGTTTAGTGTAGTCGTAGTTCAGCCCCCTGCCCCTGAAGCGCGGTGTTTTCTGTTTTGCTTTTACCTCTATTCTTGGTTTTATATCTCTGTGTTGCATTAAGGATGAATGACGTGAAAACTGAGTCATGTAGATATCCCTTCTCCAAAAGCGTGACTTACAGTGTAGCACTATCTGTGTAGAGCCCCGGGAACACAGAAGAAAAGCCCATTGTAGAGAAATCAGTGAACAGAAAGCATCAGGTTGTGGTAAGGTTACTAATGTAAAACGTCATTCTCCACAAAGAAACCTTCCTGGAGCTCAGTCTAATGAGATCTTCCCCATCTCTTTCTCCAAACCACAAGCTTGTTTCTCATGCTACATCTACACACATCTAGGTACACAGTACCTGTTAAATGAAAAATGCTGCAGGGAAAGTTGGTAGTCTCATTTGAAAGCAAAATGCTGTTAAGATATAGTTTTAATAACATAATGCCAGTGGCTCTATCATTTAGGTATTACACTTTATTTCTTTGGTGTGTGTGTGTGTGTGTGTGTGTGTGTGAGAGAGAGAGAGAGAGAGAGAGAGAGAGAGAGAGAGAGAGAGAGAGAGAGAGAGAGAGAGAGAGAGAGAGATGCATGAAGCTAGATGTGAGGTGTGCTGACTCATGCTGGGCAGAGACTGACTTCAGACTATCTTAATTGCTTCTCCACCATGTGTTTTGAGACAGAAACTCTGTCTCAAACTTGGAGTTTACTTTCAGCTAGGTAGGCTGACCATTAGCCCCTGGGAGCCATGGCTCTGCCCCCGCCCTCAGTACTAGACTTAGAGACACATGCTGCTACATTGTTATTACCTGGGAGCTGGGGATCTGAACTCAGGTCCTCATTGCTTGCACAGAAAGCACTTAACCCACTGAGCCACCTTTGCTGCATATAGTTTTTCTTAATGCATAGTAATTAAAATTCCATGGCAAATGGAATTTGTTCTGTATAGGTTATTATTTCTACAATAGTAGTTAGGCAGTCAATGAACTAAGGACTGTTAAATACATAACACTAGGCAAGTTGTGCCATATCACATCCTAGAGTCAAAAAGACAAGACACTTGAGGACACAGGCTACTCCCTGAATGTCTCAGGCATATTTCCAACTCCTTGTGCTTCCTTTCCTGTCTAGCAGTCAGGTCCAGAGCAGATTTCTGATGCCCTAACTTCAGGCTAATTGGTATAGGAGAAGAGCTCAAACCATTCCAGCCCTTATGCACACCTTTAGGGATGCCTGTCAAAACTCCACTCTCAGCAGGCATCACCTTGGACTCGTTACATAAGCTTTGGCAAGTAGCAACATCTCCCCATGTCAACTCCCTCTGTAATTGAAGGAGGGTTACTAATTGCATGTTATGTTCCCATTAGCACAGACTTTTATGAACTTCAGGGTTCCACAATCCCTGGTCCTTCAGCTCCTACTGTCTTCTCTGATTGGTGGTGAGGGTGGTGATGGTGTGTAAGTGGGTGTGGGTGTGGGTACTGGATCACATGTGTGAACTAAGGTATATGTAGAAGCCAGCACTCAACCTTGGGTGCCATTCTTCAGGCAGAGTACAATACAATTGTTTTGTTTTGTTTTGTTTTTAAGACAGTGTCTCTCACTGGCCTGGAACTCGACAAGTAGACTCTGTTGGCTGGCCAGCAAGCCCCAGGCATCTGCCTGTCTCTACCTCCCCAGAGCTGTGATTGCAAGCTTGTGCCACCATATTAATTTTTTATATTAGTTCTGGGGCTCAAAATCATGTCCTCCTGCTTATATGGCAAGCACTTTACCAACGGGGCAATCTCCAGCCATCTGCTCTATTCCGCTAGACTCTCCTGAGGTCCGTGGTAACATGTTATTCTCTGGAGCTGACACATGTTCTGTGCACTCTTACTTCTCTTTCTCTTCAGCTGCCTTCTCTCTTTCTCCCCTTTTCCGTGTTGTTGCTGGAGTCGAAAACTCCCGTCATATGTGATGTGCCTCACCCTCTGCCCCAGTGCTGTGGGGCTGGCCTTTCTGTGCTGTCACCTGGTGTAACGTAGGTGCTCACGCAGAGACTCAGTCTTGCTTTCCAACTTCCTGCTGTTGTTCCATTCTTGTCAAACAGCCAGGCCTAGAAGGAATTTCGTGTGCCTGTCACAGCCACATCCCAGGAAACTCTTGTCTTCACATTACGAAAGAGGAAGACATACTTCAAAGAATTCTCAAGGCAGACAAAAGGCAGAATGCCTTTACCCTAGGTGTCCAAAATGTTGAGTCACCAAAGTCTCTCAGAGACTCCTCAAGGACAGAGCCTGTCAGGGCTTGGGGAGATGACTCCAGTGCTAGAGTGAATGGCGGGCAAGCAAGAGGACTTGAGATTAGAGTCCTGGGATCCACATAAACGTCTGGTGTGGTGATGTGCCTTTGTAACCCCGCACTGAGGAGACAGAGACAAGAAGCCCCTCAGAGCTCACCAGCCAGCCAGTCTACCCAATCACTGGCCCTGGGTTCAATGAGGGAGCCTATGTGAAGAGACAAATCAGATGGAGCATGATAGAGGAGGCTGCCTCTACCTCTGGCTTCCACATGCACTTACACACACACACACACACACACACAGAGAGAGAGAGAGAGAGAGAGAGAGAGAGAGAGAGAGAGAGAGAGAGAATGAAGCCTGAAAATTTGCCAATCAATTCTTGTTCTTAGCACTCAACTCACAGAAAATAGCTTACTGCCTGTGCTCTTTGGATGATTTTTTTGGGCGTTATGTTAAAGAAAAGTCCTGGGTTTGCACCTTCTAGGATAATCTTTCCACAAGGAGAGGCTGGTTTTCATATCTGACTAGGTCACAGGTGGTGATTACCAGGAAGACAGGACAGCCCTGCCTTACTGGGCACATCTTCCTGCAACTTTCTATCATGGACCGCCTCCCTTCAGCTCTTAGGCCCACATCCCTTTGACATTGGGCTTGATTTAAGGGACACCTATCTTTCCCCCATGCTTTCATCATGCTGTCTGTGTTGTATGCTCGTCTACATTTCCTTTGACCTCATTTCAGGGTATCATTTCATCATCGTTTCAAAGCTGAGGAGGAGAAAAGTTGGCAGTCTGACTGTTCCTTTAAGAAGAACTGTATGGGGCTGGAGAGATGGCTCAGAGGTTAAGAGCACTGACTGCTCTTCCAGAGGTCCTGAGTTCAATTCCCAGTAACCACATGGTGGCTTACAGCCATCTATAATGAGATCTGGTGCCCTGTTCTGGCATGCAAGCATACATGGAAGGAATGTTGTATACATAATAAATAAATAAATCTTAGAAGAAGAAGAAGAAGAAGAGGAAGAGGAAGAGGAAGAGGAAGAGGAAGAGGAAGAAGAAGAAGAAGAAGAAGAAGAAGAAGAAGAAGAAGAAGAAGAAGAAGAAGAAGAAGAAGAAGAAGAAGAACTGTATGTAGTGAGTGGGTGTTAAAATCAAAGTTGGGGAGATGATTGAATGGTTCAGAGTGTGTACTGGTGTTTCAGAGAACCCAAGTTCAGTTCCCAACACTCATGTTGAATGGTTACCAACTGGCCATTCCTCAGCTTCCAGGGGATCTGATGCCTTCCTCTGGACTCCGGGGGCACACACACATTCACATTAAAGAGGAAGAGGAAGGAAGGAAAGTAAGAAGGAAGGAAAGAAA
Organism: Alexandromys fortis; assembly: GCF_014885135.2. Taxonomy (NCBI): domain Eukaryota; kingdom Metazoa; phylum Chordata; class Mammalia; order Rodentia; family Cricetidae; genus Alexandromys; species Alexandromys fortis. The sequence goes on along the minus strand of NW_026067924.1, from coordinate 26,170,408 downwards.
GACACTTAGCCAGTATCACTATCCCTTGTGAATGTAACATCCGCACAGAAATTGGTTACATAGAAAGTTAGAGATCAGTCTCTAGTATCATTGTGGTAGCAGAGGAGACCATGTGCCTTTAAAACCCACTACAGAAAGCTGGAGAGATGGCCCAGTGGTTAAGTACTAGCTACTCTTCCAGATTACCTGGGGTTCAATTCCTGGCACCCACATGGTGGCTCATGTCTGTCTGTCTGTGACTCCAGTTCCAGGGGACCTGACACCCTTTTCTGATGCTCTCTGACACAAGGCACACACATTGTGTGCAGACATACATGCATACAAACACCCATATAAATAAACAAACAAAGTTGAACTCAGTGCAGTGCACTGTGGACATAACTGAGTGGTAGAGTGCTTGCCTAATATGTGCAAGGCTGTAGGTTCAAATTCCATGAACAAAACCAAAATTACACACTCTTGTGGTTATTGTTACAGTATTTGAGATTTCATTTTTTATTCCCTTCTTTAAGCTTAGCGGGAGTTAAGATTTAATTTTTCTTTAATGCATATGACCGTTTTGTCTGCATGTATGTCTGTGTACCACTTGCATACCTAATATTCTCAGAGGACAGAAGAAGATGTCAGAGGCCCTGGAAATGAAGTTAGAGATGGCTGTGAACCACTATGGACGCTGGGAGTCAAATCGGGGTCCTTTCAAAGATCAGCAAATCCAGAGCTGAGATTTGGTAACTAATTTGTAATCATAATCCCGTAGAAATTCCTACTTCAGACAACATCAGTCAGAGAACCTTCCTTCCATGCCTTTGGAATTGTTTCTTCTTATTATTCTTATTATTCTCTTATAAAAATATTCGTAGATTCTGTCTTTTACATTTGGATTCTTGACAGAAAGTTAGAGCCAATGCCATCAGAGAACATGGCTTGGATTTGTAATTCCAAAGAATGGAGAGAAAAAATTGAAAGTCTGAGGGAATAGGGACATTGAAGGTAACAAACCTAAATAGTTAATTTTTTTTAAATTATTCTCAAGAAATAACCAAGCATATAATGTACATTTGAAGTCCCTGCTTTCTCTTTTATTATTTGAAAGAAAGTGTATGTCTAGTAATTAGTTTCTTAAAACATAAAGATAAAATCTACTGGGGGCTGGAGAGATGGCTCCATGGGTAAGAGTTCTTGCTGTGCAATCATGAGAATCTGAGTTCAAATCCCCATGACCCATGTGAAAAAATGTTGAAAAAGCTGTGTGTGTGTAACTTCAGGATTCTGGAGCAGAGACGGCTGATCCTGAGAGCGCCTTGACCAGCCAGCCAAGCCCAGCCATGAGCCTCCAGTGTAGGGATACATTCACTGCGAAGGCAAAGCGGCAAAGAACAATAAAAGACCCTCAGCATCTTCTTCTGGTCACCAGTGCACGCCTGGGTCCATTTACCTGCACTCTCATGTGCATATACTGCACACATACCACAAACACACGCACAAGCAACACACACAAATAGTAAAAGGAAATTAAAAATTAAGAAATAAATATTGTCTATTAAACAGTTAGATCAGGAAATATCGTGAAATATCAGGAAATAAAAATCTAGAGGAAAAAATAAATGAAAAGTTGTTGAGCTGAATTATACTTTCTTAAAAATTATTAGCACAGATCGAGTGCTCACTTCATGTATGTGTCATATTGAGATCAAGTCAAAGCTAGAGAGCCCTACTTCCTTTTTTTTCTTTTTCTTAATTTAACTGCTCTAAGAATCTCAAACACAGGAAGTCATGTGTCTTCGACTGCCAGACAGAAAACTTGGTGCTTCTGGGCTTGTGTCAACTGTGAAGCAATCTTGGGCAGTTGACGTACTTTCTACCCTTCCTGCTGCCGTGGGAAGCCCATGTCAGTTTTACATATAAGTGTTTTTAGGGGTTAACTGCTTTTTAAAAATTTTTTTACTGATTTATCTTATCTCTGTCTGAAAACACACCCAGAATAGAAGTGAAAGTAAAAGTGAAACTCGGTACATTTTTGGTTTTGAAAATTAGCAATAGTATTTTGGTTTTTATTAATTAATAATTTATATGTTTGTATGCATAGATGGAGGGGTGGTATGTGCACATATGTGGGCTGCCTCCAAAGATCAGAAGAGAGCATCAGATCTTATGCATCTTTTGAGCCATCAAATACGAGTGCTGAGAACTGAACTCAGGTCCTCTGCAAAAGCAGCAAATGCTCTTAAGTGATAAACCATCTCTCCAACCCTGTTTTTTTTTATTATTTTATTTTGTATGTATGTGTGTATGCATGTGCTTACATGCCATGACACATGTATAAGGGTCAGAGAAATTTAGAGAATCTGGTGTCTTTTTCTACAATGTGGATCCAAGGGATAAAACTGGCCATGAGGCTTGGTGCCAAGTGCCATTACCTGCTAAGCTATCATGCTGGCTCTCAATTGTAATAGTTAAAGAACCACTATGCAATACATTGATTAAATATGTAGTTTTAAAAGATTGAGAGATGTTCTCTAACTTCTTACATACTTACTAATGTTCTAAATGCTAGTAATCAGAACTTTAGGAGCTGAGGATGTAGCTTAGTGCCAGAGTGCCTAACTAAGCATGTTCAAGTTCAAGTCTGAGACCTACAAAACAAAACCTCTGTTTATTTCTAATTAGTACTTAGCCAAGAGTTTCCTTTATAGGAACTTAGCTGTCAGGGGTTAAATATAACTTGGAATCCTTTATTAAGTGGTATATTATGTCAGCAAGGTGACATGTGACCTTTACTTGTTTGTATGTAACAGCAAAGGGGCCAACAAGATGGTTCAGCAGGTAAAGGTGCTTGCCACTCAGCATGATGGAAGAAGAGAGAATTGATTTGTCCTTTGAAGACCTCAACTTTGAAGGGGCATGCATATACACACACTTGAGTTATAACTTGTTAACATGGAGAAATTTATATAACCATTAGGGAGTTATCTTATAAAGGTTATAGTACCATGGAAATGAAAATTTAAAATATACGTTATAGAAAATGATTATACCATATAGAAATAAACATATACACATACTAGGAAAACATATATTAATACAAATATTTAATATATTAATCTCTGGCAAATAAGACCTTGTGATTTACTTATCTTCTTTTACTGAGCTTGTATTCATTTTGCAACTTTATTAAGTTGCCATAATATGAAATATTGGTTTTTAGAAAACTTTTTCTAAACAAAATTATGTTCATTTAGTAATTCAATTATCTTCAACCATTCCCTATAATCCAGAAAAATGTATTTTTTGATAAACATTTCTAAGAACAGATTCATTCTCTTAAGAGAGGAAAAACACTCTGGTTGTAAGAGTCAAGTTGAAGTCATTGTGTCAGTCAAAACAATCCAACTCTTGGTGTTTTCTCATGGGTCAGCCCGGCAGCATCAGTTTTAGATTCTATTTCTGCTCTCCCTCTGGAATGGCGAAACTCAGTCTTAATTTCTCACTAACAGTGTTATTTGAAGGCTGACTGTTTACCTGTACATTGAAACACACTGGAACATGACCCACGAGAGTAAGGAGGAAGTCCAGAGAACTGAAGGTAAGTGTGGGCTAGAAACGCTGCCCGCATTTGGGCGGTGGAGTGCTTGTCCCAAGCGGGAGACAGGGGCAGGAGGATCAGAAGTTCAAGGTCATTCTCAGCTACACAGCACAGTGAATTTGAGGCCAGCCATTACAATAGTAATCTAAAAATATGTTGGGTCTTTAGAAATCACTCCGAATAACATGTAAATTCTGTGAAAATAAAAATAAAATCACTGGGCAGACATCAAATGAGCGTCTCACCCCAAAACAGAACACCTCAAAGGAAACAGGACACTTGCTCATGCTGAGGAAGTCTGAGGATGTAAATTCTCACCATCTGTGCCCTTTGACTGCAGGCATCTGGAACTACCAGATCACTGTACTTCGTCCCGAAAAGTAAGACATCTGTCAAGAGGTTATCCAACCCTGCATTAAGGGTATTTTTGCTACTTAAAGACATTCTTTTCTCTGTCATCTCTTTGTCACATACAACCCTCGTCACACTGGCTCTGTTCTTTCTCAACATTGAATTAAGCTCCCTACAAAGGAAGTTTTACTGACCTCTACAGATTCCCTGTCCCCGCCTCCTTTGGAACAATCGTCTAGAACTGTCTCTGTGTGTGTCTTGTGAAATTCACTTCCAGAGATCCTTGGGTTCTATCACATTTTCAGTTTCCAAGTTTAAATCAACAAGTTTCCCTCAAATACAACTTTTAGGGCAGTCAAATTGGCTCGGTGGGTAAAAGCACTTGCTTCCAAGACATCTGATGACTTAGGTTCAGTTCCTATGGTCCACATAGTGGATGGGAAAAAAATCAACTCCTTCCAGTTGTTCTCTGACCTCAACATGCAGGCTCTGCCATGTCTGTGCCACCCCAATAAATAAATAGACAACACCCCAAATTCAGGGCAGTGCTTGATATGGGCAGATACACCGGTGTTACATGATGCAGGTCATGAAGAGAAATTCTATGGATGTTGATAAGAAGTGCATTAAGAAAGCTTATTTCTGCTGGGCAGCGGTGGTGTGCACCTTAAATTCCAGCACTCGGGGGGGCAGAGACAGATGGGTCTGTGAGTTTGAGGTCACCCTGGTCTACAGAACAGTTTCAGGACAGTCAGGGCTAGAAGACCCTTTAAAAAAGAAAAGATAGGAGAGGAGAGGAGAGGAGAGGAGAGGAGAGGAGAGGAGAGGAGAGGAGAGGAGAGGATAGGAGAGGAAAGGAAAGGAAAGGAAAGGAAAGGAAAGGAAAGGAAAGGAAAGGAAAGGAAAGGAAAGGAAAGGAAGCAAGCATATTTTTATGGAAGAAAGGGTGGATTCAGGAAGCTTATTTTTCTTCTACCGGTTAGCTTTGATTGTTAAATCTCCTGTACAATTAGAGCCTGCATTCACAGAAGTGAAGTATTCTGAGAGCTGTGTAGTGGACAATGGCTGCCTTTTGCTGTGCCAGCTCATCTGAGCCTCAGTAGCAGAACTTCTACTTATATTACACTCATGAAGAAATTGAGTTGGTATGTGTGGTTTGTCTGTGTGTGTGTCTGTTTGGAGGGTTTATTTTGTTTTTTTTTTTTTGTTTGTTTGTTTATTTGAGATAGGACCTCATTTCATGTATCTTTGATTGGCCTAGCATCCCAAATGGTGAGGTTATAGTATACCACTGAACCTAGCTTGAAACTGATTTGAATTATCATATATTTTATCTTGACCTAACTTAGACCTGGCTCTTTAGCTCCAGGAAGTCAGGAAGTTTTTCCTTCTCTCTCTATTCCCAGTATAGAATATCCTTTAGATGTATTCCTCAATTAGGAGCTCGTTATTATAGACTTTAATGCCACATATACACATACACCTCCCTGTTTTGTATTAAGGGTTCTAGTCTTTTGGACTGGGAACGTAGCTCCCCCGTGGAGTTCTTGCTTAGCATATACATGGCCCTGGGTTTGATTCTCAACACTGCTGTAAACCTAGCACTCAAAAGTGGAGACAGGGAGTCAAGGGTTCAAGGTCATCCTCTTAGCCACACAGCAAGTTTAAGGCCAAGCTTGGAATACAAAAGACCCTGTCTGAAATGCAAATCAAGACAACTTTAAGATACCATCTTACACCTGTCAGAATGGCTAAAATCAAAAACACCAATGATAATGATAGCCTTTGCTGGAGAGGTTGTGGAGAAAGGGGTACACTCATCCATTGCTGGTGGGAATGCAAACTTGTGCAACCACTTTGGAAAGCAGTGTGGAGGTTTCTCAGGAAATTCGGGATCAACCTACCCATGGACCCAGCAATACCACTCTTGGGAATATACCCAAGAGAGACTTTATCATACAACAAAAATATATGCTCTACTATGCTCATAGCAGCATTATTTGTAATAGCCAGAACCTAGATGCCCTTCAATTGAAGAATGGATGAAGAAAGTATGGAATATATACATATTAGAGTACTACTCAGCAGTAAAAAACAAGGACTTCTTGAAGTTTGCAGGCAAATGGATGGAAATAGAAAACACTATACTGAGTGAGGTAAGCCACCCAAAAAGAGGAACATGGGATGTACTCACTCATATTTGGTTTCTAGCCATAAATAAAGGACATTGAGCCTATAATTCGGGTTCTTAGAGAAGCTAAATAAGAAGGAGAACCCAAAGAAAAACATATAGGCATCCTCCTGAATATTAACCTTCATCAGGCGATGAAAGGAGACAGAGACAGAGACACACACTGGAGCACCGGACTGAAATCTCAAGGTCCAAATCAGGAGAAGAAGGAGAGAGAGCAAGAGCAAGGAACTCAGGACCGCGAGGGGTGCACCCATACACTGAGACAATGGGGATGTTCTATCGGGAACTCACCAAGGCCAGCTGGCCTGGGTCTGAAAAAGCCTGGGATAAAACCGGTCTTGCTGAACATAGTGGACAATGAGGACTACTGAGAACTCAAGAACAATGGCAATGGGTTTTTGATCCTACTGCACGTATTGGCTTTGTGGGAGCCTAGGCAGTTTGGATGCTCACCTTACTAGTCCTGGATGGAGGAGGGTGGTCCTTGGACTTCCCACAGGGCAGGGAACCCTGGTGGCTCTTTGGGCTGACGAGGGAGGGGGACTTGATTGGGGGAGGGGAAGGAAAGGGAAGGCAGCGGTGGGGAAGAGACAGAAATCTTAAATAAACAAACAAACAAACAAACAAACAAAAGACCTTGTCTATAAATGAGTAAATAAAAAGCGAAACAAACAAATAAAAAAATAAAATGTCTGCCATTAGACCAAAGTATTTTAAACTGCCTAGAAAGATTCACATCCCAGGGCCAGAGAGATGGCTCAGTGAGGAAAGGAACCTCCTAGCCTGGCAACCTGTGTCTCTGACACCCCACACGGTGGAGCGAGAGAACCAGCTCTTGCAAGTTGTCCTCTGACTTCCACACATACACTGTAAAATGTATGCCCACCTCAATAAATAAATTAAAATGTAATAAAAATGGGCCTTTATATACAAGGGAAAACAAACAACAATCTTAAAACCTCAATTAATACATAGTATTTATATGACTCAAGCAACATTAAAAGCAAAACCAAGCAGCTCTCTCAATTATTTACTCATGAGGACCCTTGACTTCACAATCACACATTGGTTGTTTAATCTGTTGCTTCCTCAAAGAGCTCCAGTGGCCTGGATTCTGATCAACGCAAACCAAGGGTTGGAAGAGTGACGTATGGCCAGGTCTGTGGCCTACAGCTCTTAGCAAGAATTTCTTTTTTTGTGCATGTTGGAGGGGCGGGCCGAGACAGGGTTTTTCTGTTTAACAGCCCTGGCTGTCCTGGAACTAGCTCTTGTAGACCAGGCTGGTCTTGAACTCACAGACTTCTGCCTGTCTCTGCCTCCCGAGTGCTGGGATTAAATGTTGCCGCATCCCAGGGTTAGAGAGATGGCCTCCCATTCTGCTCACACTGTTCTTGCTCAGGACCTGAGTTTCACTCCTTCTCACCCACCCACATCTCCAGGTGGAGCCCGTGCCTCTGGCCCTGTGAGCACCTGTAACTCATGTGTGTGTGTTATTATTAAAAATAATAAAAATAAATGTTTTTCAAAAGAGACTTAAGAAGGAAGATTACTGCAAGTTCAAGGCTATTCTGTGATGCATAAAGAAATGTCTCAAAAACAAACAAACAAACAAAAAAAAAAACCAACAATAAAATGTTGCTCTGTTCCTTTCTGGCTTTTCTCTCTCTCTCTCTCTCACACACACACACACACATGCTTCCTTTTGCTATTTAGATTTTGTGACTTGTTTTGGAACTCTAGACTCATCTGTGCTTCCTCCTTCCCATCCAGTCAGTCTCTCTTTTACCTCACGCACCTTTTGTCTTCTGGCTCTTCTTTAAAGCCAGAGCGCTAGGGTTGTGCTTTATTTAGTAAAGCACTTGTCGGGCACACACAGAGCCCTGGGTTCAATCCCCAGTATGGCATAAATTAGCTGTGGTTATATACAGCTGTAATAAATCTGCATTTATGAGTTTGACACAGGAGGGTCAAAGTTCAAGGTCATCCTTGGCTACTTAGCAACTTTTAGGCCAGCCTGAGCTAAGTGAGTTCCTGTCTCAAAACAAAACAACAAATAGACAAAAACCTACTCTATTATCTAGAGCCCTTTGCTTAATCTGGATATATGTTTCTAAAATATTAAAGTAAAAACCATGCAATCTGACAGAAAGCATCACATTTAACAGAGGTAATAAGAGTCTTCAAACAACTATTGGTCCAAAATTCTACCATTTGACCAGTGGAAGGGTGGGAGGAATTTGGGTCCCTGGAAACATCCCCAGAGTCCCTGGAGATGGGCAGAAACGAGAGCTGGAAGAAAGGTAGGTAGTTTTGACATACAGTTAGGAACCTGCCTCGTCTTATGTTTTCTTTAATTGACGGAGGCGATTAGGAAGGAAACTAAATATAAGTTCCTTTCTTTTTTTGGTCTGAGGAACCGGAAGAGTAGTAATGTAATTTGGGGGGGGGGGGTGGAAGTCTGGAGCTTAGAAGAAGGAGGAAAGAAAGAGATGGATTTGAGAAGCGACAGCTTATAAATGTTGCATGTTATATGTAGTTATTGGACTGAAAAAAAGCTCCTTCAGAGCATGGGGTGGGGCGGGGGCAAAGCCATGCCCTGTGGCTCTCTAGATAAAACAGAAAGTCAGTGATGGAGGTGGAGAAGCTGGTGTGTGAAGGAGGAAGCCTATGCTGTCTGTCACAGAAACACATGAAGAAAATACTGTTTTGATTTATAACATGAAGATGCGTACAAAATCCATGAAGGCAGATGAGAACTTCGGAGCTTATTGGTGACCAATTTGTTTGCCAGAGTGAGTTATAGCCAAAGTGGTGTTTCCTTACTTCAGAAGTAGAGTAGAATAAAAAGACTTAGTTTGAGGCTAGTATGAGCTGTAGAACAGGACTTAAAGAAAAGACAGGAAGGGAGAGAGGAAGGAAGGAAATAGAGAAAAAGAAAGTTAATTTGATCTACATATTATCCTGTTTGATAATGAACTTTGTCAACGGGAAGCCTGCGTTATGGGAAAAGGTTTTGGTAATAAAGACTCAGACTCAGCACCCATCCACTTAGGTCAGGGCTGTGTGGTGGATAAATGATTTAAGTAAAAGTAGCATCCCACGTATTTTGCCAGTCCTAATATCCACTTGTGTTTTACACACCTATTTTCCTTCTATTTATTTGAATAATGGAGAGTAGTATCTGCCTGTGTGCACAGAGGGTACCTAAGACAGCGTTAGCAAAGTCCTTCCTGAGCAATACATACTATTCTTTACAGAGACTGCCTATGAAATACGACTTTTAAATCTCAACGCGGGGCTGGGAAGATGGCTCCATGAGGAAAGGACTTGCGGTCCAGGCTTGAGGGTATGAGTTCAGTAGCCAGTGTCCAAAGTCGAGCACTGTAGAAGGTGCTTGTGATCCCAGCAAGGGAGGGATGCAGACACAGGAGGATTCTTGGGACTTGCTGGCCAGCCAGTGTAGCCAAATCACCAAGTCCAGGTTCAGAGAGACTCTGACTGAAAAAACCAACCAAACAAAAAACAGTGCCTAGTCTCATTGCAACTTGATATACCATGTTGGTTCATATCTGTGGGAGGCCTGCCATTTTCTGAAGAGAAATGAAAGCGGAGTGGATAGAGATGGAGGAAGGAGGGACTTCAATGTAATAAATAAATAAATAAATAAATAAATAAATAAATAAATAAATAACAACAACAAAACTGAAGGGTTAGCAACCTAACAACTAAGGATGTCACCTGATATGAACCTGCAGAACACACGCACACACACACACACACACACACACACACACACACACACACCTATCTTTTAAAAAACAACCCAAAAACCAAGAAACAAAAAACCCACCACCAATAACAAAAACCAGGCTTGATTCTTATTTATTCACTTTATTTTAGGTGTATGTTTGAGCACCCGAGTGTATATATGTCCATGTACCACATGATTGCAGATACATGAGGAGACCAGAGACAGGTCAGACCCTTGAAACTAGAGTTATAGGCAATTGTGAGTTACCCAGTGTGGAAGCTAGGAACTTAACCTTGGCCTCTAAAAGAGCAGTGTGCACTCTTAACTGTTGAGCTGTTTCTCTAGACCCCACCCTTACAAAGATTAAATAAACATAGGGAAGAATTGAGCAGGTGATGGCGGGTTAACTAAGTGTGGTACGTGCTGTCATCCTGGAATTCATAATTGTGAATTGGAGGCCGGCTTGGTCTATGTAGCCAGACTCTGCATTAAAAAAGTAACTCAAGCCGGGCGGTGGTAGCGCACGCCTTTAATCCCAGCACTCGGGAGGCAGAGGCAGGCGATCGCTGTGAGTTTGAGACCAGCCTGGTCTACAGAGCTAGTTCCAGGACAGGCTCCAAAGCCACAGAGAAACCCTGTCTTGAAAAACCAAAATAAACAAACAAACAAACAAACAAACAAATAAATAAATAAATAAATAAATAAATAAAAAAGTAACTGAAGAACAAACACAAATCAAAACAAAATAAAGAATGGGTGAGAATGGTAGAGACTGATTTATTTCACTAATCTGACTATAATCCCAGGTGCAGGTCAGCGCCCGTGTTGCTGTGTGCCCCAGGGTAAGGAAGCCATCCATCCATAGTATGATGTGTATGTTTGTGCATGCGTCTGGTACATGCCAGAAATCCGAAGTGGTGTTTAGGATTTTTTTGGATTCTCTAGAAAGTGCTTGGTAAAGATTTGTAGTTTAGATTAACCCACGGGCTTTTATTTCTCCTTGAACTAATGAGTTTCATAAAGACATTTTCCTTCAAATATATCATGCACTATGACTATTTTCCTGTCTTTTCCCACTAGTCCCTTCTTCCCGGATGTACTTTTGTATTTCTCATAAATATATATACATACATATATATGTATATGGACATGTGTTCCATCTCACTTTGTTCTTGTAGAAAGCGAACATCGGTACACAGGTTTGTTAGCGATGGGAGTTCACGTGACAGCGTAGGATTCATTGCTTCTCTGTTGTGGCATGTCTTCCATAAGGCACTCTGGCCGTACAGTGGGTGACAAAGCCTCGGACTGGCAATATAGGCACCGCATGAGCTAGGGCTGTTCTAATCTTGGCACTTTCCTTTCTGGCTTTTCACTAAGTGAAAGCTTTTTCTGTTATTATTGATTTTATTTCATTTAGTTTAGTATGTTTAGTTAAGTATGATAGGATCTCGTGTTGTCCAAGCAGATCTTAAAACTCAGTATGTTGCTGAGGATGACTTTGAACTCCTGATTCTCCAGTTTTCATCTCTCAAGTACTGAGATTTCAGGTGCACGCCACCATACCAACTAAAATCCTTTAATGTGTGTAAATCCCTCCCAGGTCTAAACTAAACTAGAAAGTGCACATGTCTAGTAAACATAAATACACGGAAATATTTATCATCTGATTTAGTTACTCCAAATTCCCATACAGGTCATTCATTCATTTGCATAGTAGGATATTTATTGTCTACAAAAGCGGTTCATTTCAGATTTTTTTTAAGTGCTAGTGTGGGACTGGGAAGAGGATTAGTGTAGTGGTATTTCATTTGTATTTTAATAAATAAAACTTGCCTAAAGATCAGAAAGTAAAACAGCCCCACTAGTCAGCCTTACAGACCAGGCAGTGTGACAAACATCTTTAATCCCAGTAGCCACACTAGTTGCCATAGAAACCGGGAGGTATATGCCTTTAATCCCAGTGGTGCATACCTTTAATCCCAGCCATAGAGAGGATTATAAAATGGGAGGAGACAGGTCACATTCTCAGTCTCATCCTGAGATTCCTGGAGGCAGGATCACCATTTTCAGACTGAGGTTGAGGTGAGAGTCAATGGCCGACTGCTTTACTTTTCGACTCTTCAGACTAAACCCCAATTTCTCTGAGTTTTTATTAATTGTGCTTCAGGTTGGCTTGCTGCCCTTTCAGGGGTTCAAATTTGGATTCTCAACACTCAAGTTGGTGTGACTCACAACCTCCTGTAACTCCAGCTATGGGGAAACAGTGCCTTCTCCTGACCTCTTCACATACTTACATGCATTTGTGTATATGTGTGTACATGCATGTGTGTACACGTGTGAATGTGCAGTACGAGTGTGCATATACACTAAAGTAAATATTAAAAATAAATAAAAGTGATAATGTTTAAAACAAACACAGTAACTTTAAAACCCTATTTTGTGTAATCTATAAAGTCGGTGGAATATTTTCATTTGTTTTCCTAGAGAAAGCAGAATTTGGATCATTTTTATTGGGAGAGAATGGAAACTCATTTTAGCAAACAGTAGAAACTAGGAGTAGAATAAAACGTTACAAAGTTGAAATGGCAATGTATAGAGATACAGAACTTTATATAAGTTTTAAAATAAAAATTAAATTTATTTTTCTATAAAGTCACCATTACTCTAACTGAGCTGAGAATACTAAAAGAGGTTGGAATTAGAATGCCCAAGGAGAGTAAAGACTAGAATAAGGCTTATGATGTGCGGTTTAGTATTTCAGGGAGCAAAGCGTCTCTTTCTCCATATGCACACACCACACCCTGTTTCAACTCTGACACATTTCCCTTACATCATTTCCTACTTCCTGTCCCTTTCCTTTCTCCTTCTTTTTTCTCTGCTCTCCCTCCCAACCCATCTTTCTCTGAGACATGGTCTAGCCTCAAACTCACAGCAGCCTGCCTCCCTCTTGTCATTTGTATACATCCCTGGATGTATACAACTGTACTGCTAAACTCCACCGGCTACAGAATCCAGAAGTGTCATTGTTGGGACTGGGATGGCTCAGCAGTGCAAACATGAGGACCTAAGTTTAGCCCCAGCATCCTTGTAAGAGAATCAGGTATGGTAGTGTGCGTTTATAAACCTAGCCCTGAGAAGGCAGACACAGGAGGATTCCTGGGTCTCAATGGCCAGCTGGGCTAGGCTACGTGAGTTCTAGACCAAGCGAGAGACCCTTTCCAACAACGAGGTCAGCAGCATCTGAGGTCCTCTGGTTTCCACACTCAAGTGCACATGTTTACACACCCCTTGCTTTCCTTCACACCTACTCATATAACACACACACACATCATTTTTTTTTTCAGAAAATCTTTCTTAAAATTTTGATAATCGGGCTGGAGAGATGGCTCAGTGGTTAAGAGCATTGCCTGCTCTTCCAAAGGTCCTGAGTTCAATTCCCAGCAACCACATGGTGGCTCACAACCATCTATAATGAGGTCTGGTGCCCTCTTCTGACCTGCAGACATACACACAGACAGAATATTGTATACATAATAAATAAATAAATAAATAAATAAATAAATAAAAATATTTAAAAATTTTTTTGATAATCTACTGATGTAAGGTAGAAACAAATTATATTTAAACTGACTCTCCTCAACAATGGTTTTCCCCCCTTTTCTTATAAGAAAAGTCACTGGCTTTGTGGGGCTGGGGATACGGCTCAATAGTCAGAATGCTTGTCTAGCATGCATGACGCCCTAGGTGTGATCCTCAGCACCACGAGTATCAGTCTTGGTGGTGCACATCCTAGTCCTTAGGATGTAGACACAGGAGGATCAGGAAGTCACGCTTGGTTACACTGTCAGCTCAAGGACAGACTGGGATACATGCCCTCCTATCTAAAAAGCGAGTATGCTTTATATTTATGATTATTAATTGCCCTCTGCTTTGTCGTCCTCAGCTGTTCTCCTTCATTGTTTTTTTTTTTTTTTCCGAGACAGGGTTTCTCTGTGGCTTTGGAGCCTGTCCTGGCACTAGCTCTGTAGACCAGGCTGGTCTCGAACTCACAGAGATCCGCCTGCCTCTGCCTCCCGAGTGCTGGGATTAAAGGCGTGCGCAACCCATCGCCCGGCATTCCTTCATTGATTTTTAAAGATCTTGTAGAATGTAATCCTAGGAGAATGCCCAGCTCAGATTTTGTGGAAAGCGAGGGGTGCCCATCTCCACCGAGGATCCAGAATATTCACGCAGAAACCACCTGTGACCCCGTGTACGGCAGGCATCCCCACAAGGACGCAATGTTTATGTATGAGAATTGGGAAGCGTTTCTCGGCTAAGATATATTCTTGTCACATAACGTCTTTCAGAAGGACATGACAAATATACTTGTCTTGTATGTTAATACACTTTGGTGAGGTTTAGATACTTCATGTGAAAGAAACCGTATGAAAGGCAAGGTTACTAGATCTGCTTAACCCTGGAAATAGATTCATTAGTGGATCCTGGCATACCCTGGTTGCCCATCAGGAGTTTCCACTGCCAGAAGGCACTGTCTCTACCACCTACTGTAAAGAATTCTCTCTTTTGATTCCCTGGGGGTCTTGGTTACATGGGCTCCAATTGTAACTATTAAACAAACCCCCTTGTATGCTAGGCCAGTGTTTTTATGCCTGGCTGGAGGGAATAATAACCCATAGCCACTGCAGCCTGCTGTGTGGTTGCTGGGAGAGTGGATTAGCTATGCCTGTTTTGATTTTGAATGAATACACCCCCTGGCAAGTCATGTGGCTGAAATAGTCTCTTAGGTGGTAAGCTCATCACAGTTATGGGACTGGTGGCTTGCCTGTATAAGTGCAAGTGTCTCCAGGGTCCAGGTTCCCTTTCCTAGTAACACACACACACAGATAGAAGCAGAATACCAGAGTCTTGCCTGCCTTGTTTTCATTCTTACTCTCTTTTCACCACCCCTCTCTTCCTCTTTCTTTTGAAAGAAGGGAAGTGCATAAGGACATGTCAACCTGCCGTCACACAGTTTCTCTTCAGGGAAAGCTGAGCATCCATATTCTAGAAATTACCAACCTCAGGAAGGTAAGAATCAGGGGGAACCAACTCATCCTGAATTTTGTGCTCATTGCACTACTTCCAGGTGGAGAATTTGCCAGAAGTCTTTGTGTAGTGCTCTCTGTCCCCTCCTCTCATCTCTCTGATTTTCTCTAGTGGAGATCTTAGTAGGTGGCTTGAATATGTCTGTGGGCAGTGTATGTTTAGGCTTCTAGGCAAGAAAGAAGCGTATGGTTTCTCTCTGCTTCCTGGAGTGTAAGATTCCAGGATTAAAAATTCTGAGTGTCAGGGAGAGGTTGGCTCTGCCAGGCAGTAAAAGGAGATAGCCTGGATCTCAGCAAATTAACTTTCAGATCTATCTGTGCTTCAATGGGCCTTCTTTGTCAACTGAGTTTGTATGTCTACAGGTCTGCAATCATGTCCTACAAAAAAAAAAAAAAAAAAAAAACCTCATTGAGGATGAAATATTTCTCGAGGAAGTATATGTCTACTAAGGAAGAGAGACTAGAAAAAATGATAAAAATTAATAGCTAGCATAGATAAAATTCATACAGTGCCAATTATAATGTAAATAATTCTGGAGCTGGGAATGGCTCCACGGCTAAAGCACTTGCCACCCATGTGTGAAGACTGAAGTTCAGCTCTCCAGAAACCCACAGAAAAGCGGGGTGAGTGTGATGACCCACCTGCAGTTCCAGGATTCCTAGAGCCAGCTGGCTAGTGGGACTAAGTCATATTCATCTGTGACCTTGGGCTGTGATCGGGAGACCCTGCCTCAATAAATAAGGAAAATGGAACAGTGATTCCCTGGTGTCAACCTCAGGCCTCCACATGCATGCACAGTTTGCACGCTTGCCCCTACGTGTGCAAAATTGTTTATACATATATGTATGTGTTACACACATATCACAATGGTAAAAGAAAAAAATCCTATGGGTAAGTTTCTACTGATCTTTACAGAGAGATGAAGGAAGGACATGAATTTATTTGCTTAAAAAAAGAGCAATGGGGAGAGCTATTAATAAGTATCTTACAGATAACAGCAATTTAATCAAGAAAATCAGAAATATATTTATGTATGAGAAAGTGCTAATTTCCAGAGAGGGTTTGAAGGGTCAGATCTCTATTTTTATTAAGGGAGAAAAGTGCCAGAAATTACACGTTTTATTTCTCATTCTCTTGCTCACAAAGAAGATATGGTTTTTACTTCTTTTTTCTTATTGCACCTGTCTTCTTGGCTTCTTGCCAGGTTTATATGCTTGATTTCTACGTCTTTTCTTTGTTATATTGTTCTCTCTGTTCTTAAAGCCAGACAGAGATTTTATGATTCTTTGCTGTTGAATTTGGGAATTCACCAGATTAGTCAATGTTCTAGGAACGAGAAGAACTGTTTATTAGAGCACTGGTCAGGACACACAGACTTCTGGGTCTGGGGAGAGGCCCACTCAGTAGTGCTTCCCTTGCAATTGTGAAGACCTGAGTCCAGTCTATAGCAGCCATGGAAAAAGCTGGGTGCAGAGGTGCACGTTCACACCGTCGGTGCCACAGAGTTAGAGCAGGCTGACTGCTCACTCGCCAGGCAGCCTCCCCAGTCCATGACTTCTGTATTCAGTGGGATGCCCTGCCTTAAAAAAATTAAGTGGAATCCGGGTATGGTGGCAAATACCTTCAATCCAGCACTAGGGAGGCAGAGGCAGGCAGATTTCTGTGAGTTCCAGGACAGCCTGGTCTACACTGAGAAACCCTGTCCTGAAAATCAAAAAACAAAACAAAACAACAATAACAGCAACAAGAAGAGTACAGACTTTGTTTCTAAGTCTTCACCCATGTTTGCCTACATATTATCAATTACTTAGAGTGCAGAAGTTTATGTGTAAATGGGTTTGATTACTTTTTTTAAAAAAAAATTAAAAGTCCTTTTGGGGCTGAAGAGATGGCTCAGCTATTAAGAGTTGAGATTCCTGCACCTAGGTCAGGGTGCTGGCCACCTGCACTCCAGCTCCAGGCTATTACACACCCTCTTCTGGCCCCCTGGGGTGCAAGTCCTCACGTACTTATCTATAAACACAGACACACACACAGAAATAAAGCCTATAAAAAAGAGAGTGCTTTTGTCCGGCAGCAGTAGGAAAATAAACGCAATGTTTTGACTGAAGTTAAAATCATTTTATTGTAAAATTATTACAGATTGTATATCATTTCCCTTAAAAGTGCATCCTCCCATTCTAGTTGTTCTACTGAAGCATCCTTGTCTTCTCTGTATTAGACAGGCTTTAACTAGTGTTTGTTTGTTTTATCCTTTCTCAGTATCACTGCGCGTTAGAACTTGCACGGTAATGGCTTTAGAAAGTCACGTCCTGTCATGTAGCAGATCGGATGATGTAGCCCTGACTCTCCCAGAACTCAGTTTGTAGATTACAGGCTAATGCCTGTAATCCCAGCACTTGGGAAACCGAGATAGGCTGGCCTCAAACCCAGAGATCTGCCTGTCTCTGCCTCCCAAGTGCTGGGGTTAAAAGTGTGCACAACCATGCCTGGCTGACAGAAGGTGTGTTGATGGCGTTTGCTGAAAGAATGCACAAACGTTTGGGAGACTGATAATTTGGACAATGAAACCTCCCTCCAAATCTGAAAGTGGGAAATGGT
This sequence comes from Alexandromys fortis, assembly GCF_014885135.2. Lineage (NCBI taxonomy): Eukaryota > Metazoa > Chordata > Mammalia > Rodentia > Cricetidae > Alexandromys > Alexandromys fortis. The sequence continues at coordinate 26,152,837 of NW_026067924.1, read as the reverse complement.
GAAGCCTAGGTCCACACTGAGAGCTAGCCATGCCTCCCTTCATTGTCCCTCTCCCACATTTCCTGTCTATTTTCTTTTTTAAAAAAAATAGGTTTGTCCTTAGAGCAGCCATGCCAAACAACTCCCTTTGAGAACATGGAAGTGTTCTGTATCTGCATTATCCAATATGGCGGCGGCTAGTCACTATGACAGCTGAGCACCTCACATATGTATGGGCCACACAATTAATGATCTGAAATTTTAAGTTCACTTAATTTAAATTTTGTATTGGCTACTGTATTAGATAGTATAGCCTTGTTGCTCCATGCCTCTGAGTGCTTCAAAAATATGTGTCTCTAAGCGTGAAAAAATGGCTAGTGCCTGTAATCCCAGCACTCGGGAGACAGGCAGGAGAATTGCCATGAGTTTAAGGGGAGCTTGAGCTACAGGGAGAGAACCTGTTTCAACAAAGGAAAGAAGAGAAACAGGAGGAGGAAGAGGAGGAAATGGTTCTTCTCAGACTCAGCTTTTAAAAGGTTGTAATCCTCCCCCACAACAGAGAAGACTAATTGGAGGCAATTATTACAACTCATAAATTTTTATGTTTCATATTTCTGTAGTTTAATAATTTGATCTCGGTTTAATAATTTAACCTTGAAAGTTATCCTCAAGTCTACGTATCCTCAAGATCGTTTTTATTCAGTGGAATGTATATTCTGTTAGACATACAACGTTACATATTGTTTGATAAAAAGGATTATGATCACATTATTATGCTACAATCATAGAACCGACATGGTTTGACATCCCTGTTATTTATTGCACATAAACATCTTCTGTTCAGCTCACCTCCGTTATTTATTCTGTATGTGACTTTTAGAATTTGTTAGCTCAGCAGTTTGGTAAGACGTACATACAAACGGCTGCCATTTAGTAGTCCCCCCACCGTACTTCAGAAGGAACAGCCCCCCTTCTTTCTTAAGACCTGATTCTTCACCAAGAACTGTTGATCTTACCAATTATTTTCAGTCTTTAGTCTATAAAAACATAACTTATTACATTGCAAAGAGACACAGGATCACTGGGTTTTGGCGTTTTTCTATTTTAAATACAGCTCACTTTGTATTTTAAATACAGAAACACTTTGTTCAGCTCAAATGATGCAGCCTCATTCTGCTGGGAAGAAAACCTCAAGCTGTCAAAACTTAGGTTCCGTTCTCATCCTCTGAAAGGATGTGCGGCTCACAGAATGTCACCAAGTTAACCTCTTTCTCTTACAAGATCAATTCAGCTGCCAAATCGTACACAGACTTGGGGGATGGGGGCGCAACGGATCAGAGGAAAATCTTGGGGACAGCAGGAACCGGCAAAGGAGTTAGTGCATAAAGGACAACCTACTTGTTGTGGTTACTGCTCTTCCCAGAGGGAAACACTAAACCCCAGGGGGGCTACTTCACTATCTTTGCTATTGAAACCGGTATTGCCGTCCCCTGGCAACAATGGCTGGCTGCGCTGCTGAAAACAGCATGCACGTCGGGCAGTGGGGCTCAGAAGGGGCTACACTGTCAATGGTCCCAACACCTCAGCGATAATCGCAGCCGCATTCCGAGATTTTAGAAGTCTTTGTTCACCAGAAAGGGGTTGAGAACAACTGTCTCTCTGCCCGAGCATAAATCTCGGTGCAGTCGGCGTTTCCTTTGGACTTTTTGTTTTATTTGACTGTTTTCGAGGGAATCGACAGATTCTATTGTCTGTTGCATTTTTCTCTAAATCTTTCAGTAGAGAAACTTTATCCTCTGGACTCCGGTGTCATCGTGTTCATTTTAACTAGCTTTTATGTCCTTGTTACTGGCAAGTCACATCCTTTTTATTCCCCCATTAAGTACCTTACTGGTAAAGGGAGATTCTTGGAACTCTATTTTGTCTATGTAACAAGTATAGATATACACAAAATAAAGAAAAAAAAATTTAAAAAGTCATATAAAGGGCATAATTGAGAAGGTACTTAATGAATATAATTATTTTATTATATATAATTATTTTGTCTTGGTCATGCTGTTAATTCAGGTGACAATTGGGAGAAGTTAAGTAGTATCTTGGGCCAATAAATGTAGCTCAGTGGTAGAGGTCTCAGGGCATAGCTATTGCACAGTCCTAGGTTCAAGTCTCAGAACCATGAAGAATACAAGAAAAGCAACAGTATCTTATGATGCAAAGTCTCATTTATATTGGTCAGAAGTTTTCTGTTATTCAGAGCAGTTCTTAAAATACAGCATTTGAAAATGAGCTAGTTCTTCAGTTTGTTTGCTTTTTTTTCTTGTAGCCTTTGTCAGAAAATGTAGCCCTGACCCCTAGTTAAAGAAACTTCTCTACGTAGTAGACAGACCATTGCAGAAAGACACACTGATCAAAACGCAGAGAACCACTGACTGTGGGGTGCCCAACCTCAGCTGAGGACCAGGGGCGTTGCTGAAGGTGGATTAGAACACCAGGACATCTGTCTCAAGACAGTGGCTTCTACGTATGACAGAGAAGCTGCACTCTTGAAGTTTCCAACAAGACCAGGATAATGACACCCACTGACTTCCCGTGTGGGTGGGAGAAATGGCTCAAGGCCCCGCCCCTAGATGAAGACCATAGGTAATTAGTGATGACTACTGAGGGCGGGAGAATCATCTGCTCCAGAGATGAGGCCTCACTAGGTTACCCAGTCTCAATCAGTCAGCCCTAAACACGTGTGCAGATGAGCAATGCCAAGTGCATTTAACATACATGGACTTACGTACGCAAAGTGTGTGTGTGTGTGTGTGTGTGTGTGTGTAGCAATAATTTAAAAAGAAGAGATCATTTGAGGAGGGCGTGGGACAAAACACATGGAAGAAGTTGGAGGAGGAATTATGTAAATACAGTACAAATTTATGAAAATCTTAAAGGTAAATAAAATGTTTTTCTTTTTAAATATCCAAACAACCTTACCCATCATTCCTGTTTTAATCCAACTTGGTTTTGTTGTTGTGTGTTTGTTATTTTGTTTCTTTCTTGAGACAAGGTCTCTCACTGGCCTAGAACTTGCTGGGTAGGCTAGGATGTCTGGAAGAAGTCGACTAACACGCCTGACTTTTAAAAGATTAAGTTGTATTATTATTACTATATATGTTTGTGCGTGATATATATGTGTGGGTACATGTGTGGAAGTCAGAGGGCCTTTAAATGGGTTCTGGGGATTGAACAGAGGCCTCCTGCTTGCAAGACGAATCTTTACTAACTGATCCCCACTCCCACCCCAACCCCCAACCCATCCCCATGCTCACCCCATCCCACGCCCACCCCCATCCCTACCCCATGCCTACCCTACCCAATCCCATCCCCACCCCTATCCCATCCCCACCCCCACCTCATCCCCACCCCCATCCATGTGGATTTTTATACTTCACAGGAAGCAGCAACTTCTTAGCTTGTTCACACCCTTCAACAGCCTTAAGAATGGAATCGGTATTTCTTTCCTAGCAGGGCTGATTTGTTGTTACTGTTTTGGTTCCTGTCAGTTCATTTGTTTGAGACAGGGTCTCACTCTACAGCTGTGGCTGACTGGAAACACATGATCCTGTCTCCCAGAAGGTGAAATTACAGACATGTACCACCTCCCCTGCTTTGCATTTCACTTTTTTTTAAAAAAAAAAAAATAAGGATGAACTATACTAATAAAATTATATTATTGGAAACTTATAGTAATGAAAATGAGATCTATCAAAAGGAAATATTATTTAACTGAAAATACTCAAAGTTTTGAGAAACTAGAAGCCACTACTTACTCCAGATGTCAGGAATGACATGGAAGTGTCTAGAAGCCCTGGCTACTGGAAGAGGAGCTGCGTGTGAAGGAAAGGAGCCGGCCGAGAGCTCAGAACAGCAGCCCCAATCGGAAGCCACTGACGGGGCCAGAGACAGGAGGGAACCATTCGTCCACGAAGGGGTCAGAGGCTTCTTGTGGTTTCTCACCCATTGAACTAACTCACAGAAAAAAAAAAAAGGCAGAATTCAGATCACATGATGGGTTTCTGTGCAGAGTGAATGGTTTGGGTATGTAGTTCCTAGAGACATCGATTTGCATTTTTATTGATGATTTATTCAAACACCATAGTTCTCTGCATTAAATTCATTCTCTCAGTCATAACAAGATAACACTTCAATTTTTTTACATACATTTATTTGGTGTGTGTGTGCGTGCGCGCACCGCTCATATGTGGAGGTCAGAGGACCACTCTCAGGAGTTGGTTCTCTCCTCTGCTATGTGGGTTCCAGGGACTGACTGCGGTTCCTCAGGCTTGGCAGCAGGTGCTCCTGCGCATTCAGAGGTCTCCCTCGCTACAGAACAACACTTGTTTAAATGAGTATAGTAACTCAAGGCTTAGGGTACTCATCAAGTAGATGCTATCATGTTTTACACAGAACATTGAAGTCGATTTTCAAGACCATATAAACCAGTCTTTCTGAGTCTAAGGTATGCCTCTCTGTCTGTATCACTACATTCTACCTCTGCAACCCCAGCTTTGAGAGATAGAAGAGGGGCTAGGCTGGGGAAGCCTCTTCCATTCAGATCGCCTTTAGTTTCATAAAATATGCCTCCATACCCCAATACACTCAAGCACCGTAGCTGAGAAGTAAAGAAGGCCCTTGCCTGGCATGCAGATTGCGGACTGTCTCAGTTGTTTTCTTACCTTTATCTCTTTTTTGCCACCCCCCACCCCTGCTTGTAAGCCCGAAAATAGTCATGAGAAATTAAATGAGTTGATACCCAATAAGATACTTGCTTGAAACAAAGCTGATTGAACAAAAGGGTGACGCTCTTTACTGTGTGACATACCTCGGCTCCCAGTGTCACCAAGAACTATGAGAAGGTGTTGGAGAGGAGGGAAAGATGGGGGAGTGAGGACATTTTCTTGTTATTGCTGTTTTTCTTTTTGTTTTTATTTGTTTGTTTGCTTGTTTTGTTTTGATTTTTTAAATTTTTATTTGTAGGATACTGCAGGGGGAGGGGAAGATATGGAGGGACTGGAAGGTGAGCAGGATTGGGGTGCATGATACGAAACTCCCAAAGATTCAATAAAGAAATGATGTTAGGCTTTTAAAAAAAAAAAGAGAGAGAGGGAGAGAGAGAGAGAAGGGAGAGAGAGAGAGAGAGAGAGAGAGAGAGAGAGAGAGAGAGAGAGAGAGAGACTTGCTTGAGGAAAGGCATATTTAATGAGTCAGGTTCCACAGAAATATGTAGTTTTTAGAAATTATTATACAAAGTACTGCATATCTTTATGGCATTTTGAAATAGGGTATGGTTTAGTCATTTTTCTTTCCCATCAGCCCCATACTTCTGTAGGCTCATCCCCAGACCCTTCTCCTTCTGTGCCTCATGTGTCCTTTTGCCCAGCCTTTGTTCCTCATCACTTTCTGCCACCCTCCCTTGGGCTACTTTACAGGTTAGGGTCTTCTCCTGGCAAATACCCAGAAGTCTCCATCCCCTGCCACAGAGTCACTTTGCACATCCATTCTTACTGCAGATCTATTTATAATGGAATTAGCAAGGGGATGGAACCTACCTAGAAGTCTTCCAAGAGATGGACAGATAATGAAGAAGTGATACCTACACACAACAGTTTTTATTCAGCAGCAAAGAGAAGTGACATCTGCAGGCAGACAGACGAATGGAGAGTTTTAATGTATTCATTGCTATTAGTCTCCTCTAGGCTTTGTAATAAAATCCGATATTCTGAGTAGCTCAAACAGAGAAAATCTATTTGCTCATAGTTTGTGACTCCAGTAAGCCAGAGATGAACATGCTGGCCAACTTGGTTTCCCATAAGCTTTCTTCCGGTTTCCTGTCTTCTTGCTGTGTTTTCATCTGATGGGATGAGGAAAGGCAGAGAAAGCCCACTAGCATCTCTTGCTGCATAGACACGAACCCCCTGCTATACAAGAGCCCATGAAGGCCGTATGTCTAATAGAGTTATATAGGGGCACCGAGTTTCACATACATTTGAGGGGTTCAGAACCTATTTGTGTGCATATGTGTGGGAATTTTTTTTTCTTTTTCTTTTCCTGACGCGTGTTCTCATTACTATTGCCTAAACTGCCTCTAAGCTACCTCTGGAGACCAGATAACTCTTGCGCTTCCCTACATCTGGTCTCATCCTCTGGAGGAGGTGGGGTTGTGCATGGAATAGATTTTGTGTTTTGTTTTTCTGTGTGTGTATGTGTTTGCATGTGTAGATGTGTTTAAACCAACAAACGTTAAGCTTTCCAAATGTTCCCTCCTATTTGATTAAAAGCTCTCTTTTTCTTCCCAGAGGAGATTTACTGAACTAATCCATTATCTGTTTTGTTAAAAAGTCACAAGTTTTAGAGATAATGGGTGATCCTTCTGAAAGTAATTTAGCATTCTGTACTGACTGCCTAACAGGAAGCTGCCGTACCACGATGCATTTGGGTTTTTTTATGTTTTGTAAGTACGTTTCCATATTTTTGTTTAGTTGCTTAAAGGCAGCATTCAACAAAAACAAACTGGCTTTGTTTTTTTTTTCTCTTGGATCATTTTTCTCTATTTTCTTTTCAGTATGGAAAATTTCAAACATGAAAGCTACGGAAGGGGCTGGAAAGATTCGCTGCTGCGTCTTCCACCCAGCTTTAGCAATTACTAACACATGGCTAGCTTGATGTAGTCATATGTTCTTGGTTTCATTGGCTTGTTCTGCCTTGTATTTCCTGAGAATACTCCCCCACTTTTTTGCTGTTGTTTTAACATTTTACCCTATCTTTATTTTTTTTTTTGTGACTATGAATGTTTTGCCAGAAATATGTATGTGTGCCCTGTGTGAGCCTGGTGCCTGTGGAGGTCAGAAATGGGCATCATATTCCCTAAACTGGCGTTAGGGATGGATAGCTGTGAACCACCATCTGGATTCTAGAAACCAAACTTGGGTGCTCTGAAAACTGTGAGTATTCCTAACCAATCTCTCCGGCTTCACCTGTGTACGTGAATGCATGTGTGTGCGTGTGTGTGTGTGTGCAATACTAGACACTGTTCTCCATTACTAAATTTATTTTCAGGGCTCCTGATTCTTAGACAAATTGTTCATGTGCTTCAGGGTGCATATTATTTGGACAGATATCTGAGTATTCAAATGCTTGTCAGAAACAAAGCAGTTTTGACTTTAGGGCCAAAGGGATTGTGAACAGGTTAAACCAGTTTGGCGGACATAGGAAATGAGACTAAAAATAGTACATGCTTCAAGTTCGGTGAAGGTTGAATGAACTATTTTGCATTTCTTAAGCAACAGTTTTGACTTTCTATCCTTCCCTTGTATGGGTAGAACATTGAGTAGAGTCTAAACAGAGCTGACTGAGGGAGGAAGGTCAGCTTCCTTAATTTCATAAGCTCCCATCTTCTTATTCTTTCAAGGGTCAGGTCCGGGGATGTTGAAAATATATTAGATATTATGTGCCAATAAGTTATCTCTTTTTCATTTTTGTGTTTTGCTTTAATATTTTTTTTTATTTCAAGAGAGAATTTTACTATGTAGCTCAGGTTGGCCTTGAAATCTGCCTTAATCTTCCTGCCCCATATACTTCCGTGCTGGTATTCCAGATCCATGTTCTACTGCATGACTGGCTAGTGCACTTTCAACAATGAATTGATTAGTCACGTGCGTGACGCAGTTTTCTCAGTGCCCAAAGGAAAGACTTCTGCAATCTTCCCCAGCTATGAATCTACAAATAACAGCACCCACCCAAAGGCCAGATGCACCCACTGGTAACCAACCACTCTCTGCTCGGACTTGAGGGCTGCTCTGCAGAATGGAATTCATCCCTGGCACTGTAAACCCAGTTAAAAAACACATAGCTGAGGAGGTCTTAGGTGCTAGGGGGAAACATAACAGTTGTTAAGTTAAAGAGGTGTGACCCTAAACTGCTTTCTAAACATTTATGTACATTAAAATACATAGACCAAGGCTGCACCCATCTTGACCAAGAGAAGCCTCCTTTTGCAATGAGCTGTGGTTAATGCAGACTCGTAACTGCTCGGGGTGCTGAGAGTTGAGTGGGAAGCCCTAACCAAGACATCTATACAATCCAGCTAAGGCTCAGGAAACACTGAAGAAAAGAGGCAGGACAAATGTAAGTCCCGGAAGATCGGAGAAAGCTCACAGAAGTTAGGGTTGCCTGTGTTGGACCGGTACAAGACAGGGTCTAAAATCAGTCATGCATGGATTGGGGAGGGGCCTCATGGGAGCAAATGTCACTTTGCTGAAATATTCACTGTGTGGGTGTTTGTACATGTGCATGTGTGTGCTTACATATGTATATGTCTATTTTTCTCAAGGTTAGAATATTGATTTAGACTGAAGATGAACAATTGAAAATCAAATCTGCTGTATGGTCATTTATTGTAAAGTTACATGCAGGATGTGTCTTACCTCAGAAGACAAGTCTTGGACCACAACCAGTCAATTCTGCCAGGCAGCCTCGTGGCCTGCCCACCTCCAGCTGTCCTTCACAGCAGCTGGGATCTCTTCAGTGTACCAATTCTTCCTCATGGGCTAGTATAACCACTTCCTGCACCCATACAACCTCCTTATCTAACGTTTTCCCTTTTTTAGAAGAATATTTATTCCTTGCTAGCCCTGGATTTCTCTCAAAGAGCGAGTCATGTGTGTGGGAGAAGTGCCCTGAGCTGGCTAGGTGTCCTGGGAGACAAGGAGGAAGACTCTGCATACCTTCTTCCTGTGGGAACAGCCTGAGACATGGGTCCAAGATTCCTGCCACCTTCAGTGTTTGCCATCATGCTGTGGGGCTTGCAGTGGTTGCTTCTACATCCCGCTGTCCAAAATACCTAACAGAAACAACTGAAGGGAGGGGAGATTTAAGGTGACTCACAGTTTCGGGGTGAGTCCGTGGATTCTTGGCCTCACACACTTGACAGAGCATCGTGGCAGCAAGAACACGTGACAGGGGCTGTTTTTCCCTTCTTGGCAGACAAGAGGCAGAGACAAGTATGGATACAGAGAAGGTCAGGGTGAGCTCCAACTCCTAAGGACATTGACTTCGTAAGGTCAATGACCTACCTTCTCCAAACAGGCCTCACCTGCGACCTTTGAGCACCTCCATAACAGATGAATGCATCTGTTAAATCAGAGCCTTCAAAATCTAATTGGCTCCCCAGAAGCCATCAAGACACACTCAGGGGTGTGTTTCACTAATCCCCCAGGTGTTTCTTAATCCAGGCAAATTGAGAATCAAAATTAACGCTCACATTACCACTCAGAAATCTACCTTTTTGGAAGTTAATCTAAGAAGTTACATTCTAAGGATAGGCTATTCATGCCGTGGTTGCTATTAAATGCATGAGAGGGAGTGGGTGGGGTGGGGGCACAGTAACTACAAGTCTAGGGATGTGAATCTTCTATTTATAGCTATATGAGAAAGTGTAAACAGTATAACCAAACACATACAGCACATATAATTTTCACATGTGAATGTATATTATGTGTTAATAGTGTGAGATGTTTTAAAAGATACAATATGTGATACTCTTTTTAAGAAAAGTTTTGTTTTAGGGGGTTATCGAGAATGCTCAGTAGTTCAGAGTACTTACTAATCTTGCAGAGGACCTAGGTTCAGTCCCTACCACCTAGATGGAGGTTCACACCTGGAAAGGAAGTTTCAGGGTCTCATGGTGTGCCCATCCGTCTGTCTCTCCTCGTGGGACTGGCTGCCCCATCGAGGTCTCTCACCCACTATGCAGTTCTCTGCCTAGGACTCACTGCCCCTCTTGGTCCACTGCAGCCACTTGGGGAACTGAGCCATCCCTGCTTGGGAACCACTGCCTTCTGCCTGCCGCCACTTAAGAGACATATATGTGTGATGTGGGAAGGTCATTGGTTAATTAATAAAGAAACTGCTTGGCTTCATAGGTTAGAACATAGGTGGGTGGAGTAAACAGAACAGAATGCTGCGAGGAAGAGGAAGTGAGCTCAGACGCCATGCTCCCCTCTCCCAGGCAAACTCGATGAAGCTCTGACCCAGGATGGACGTAGGCTAGAATCTTCCTGGTAAACGCACCTCAGTGCTACACACATTAATAGAAATGGGCCAGGCAGTGTTTAAATGAATACAGTTTGTGTGTTGTTATTTCCGGGTATAAGCTAGCCAGGTGGCCAGGAGCTGGGCTGTGGGAAGAGGCCCGCAGCTCCCTCAACATATGTGTGTATATATATATGAACAACATATCTCTACATAAATAAAATAAATTTTAAATTACATTTAAAAAATTTAGTGTGGGTGTGTGCGCACATGCGTGCATGCGTGTGTGTGTACGCCTGAGCACATCTCATAGTATATATACATGTGGCGATCAGAGACAACTTGTAACAGTTTTTCTCTTTCCACCATGTGTATATAGCCTGGGGACTGAACTCAGGTCATTTCAGGTTTGGTGACAAGCACCTTGACCCACTGAACCATCCTGCCTTTTGTCCTCAGGGCACTTAAAATCTAGTTGAGAAGTGGCATATTAAAGGCAAAATGCAGACACGGAACCGGGAAGAGCTTTTATTTATTCGTGTTTCAAAACGCATTCTTATAAATGCACATAGAGGCAAGTGCACAGAGCCAGCTCTCGGGACCTCTGCACACGATAACCATCCTGGAGGAAGGGAGAGTCTGATTCTGCTGGTTCCCATGTAAAATGCATAGATGCTTCCTTTGTTAAGAAAACGACTGTAAATCGTGTGAAGCATTGTTAGATCCCAGCGGTGGCAGAAGTCCTTCTGGCTTTCTCTTTGTGTTCTTGAAGGAGAACTCATACTTGAGCACAGGTAGACTCAGCAAGTTGCCAAAGATTATTTTTAACAGGCAAGTAAGCAAAAACAGAGGGTTGAACTTCCAAAGCCTGGTCTAGAGTTTCCTGCCCTCAGTCCACCCTTAGGAAGTCTGGGGTGGTCTCCTTCCTGAATAAGTACAGCCTGTTCTTATCCACCACTCAGAGGACTACAATAAGATGTATTAGGTGCAAGAAAAATTAAGAAAATGTATGAAAGTGTGGTTATGAATAAAATTGAGACGTTTACTAGGAGAAAGGACAATAGAATCTTGTGCATATACTCCTCAGAGAGGGGCTTCATGGGACCCCACAGGAGCCTGCCAAGACAAACTTCATTGTGTTTCCCAGAGCCATGAAATCCTCTTTATTATTATTAATTTTTCAGACAGGGTATCTCTCTACATAGCCCTGTTTGTCCTGAAACTCACTATGTAGACCAGGCTGACCTTGAACTCACAGAACTCTGTCTGCCTCTGCTTCCCAAGTGCTGGGATTAAGAAAGTCTGAGTCACCACACTCAGCCTGACCTTCTTTATCAAGTTAGCTTGGTGTTGAAATAAGAGCGGCAGGGCTGCGTCCCCAACACCCCGGCCACTTGGCTAGCTCATGCCCGAAATAACAACACACAAACTGTATTCATTTAACTGCTTGGCCCATGAACTCTAGCCCTTACAGGCTAATTCTCGCACCTGGACTAGCCCATTTCTAGTAATGTTTGTAAGCACCCCAAGGTGCGCTTACCAGGAAGATTCTAGCCTATGTCCATCTTCATCGTGTGTGCCTCAGAGAGCAGAGCTATTGCGTCTACCCAGGAGAGCTGAGCATGGTGTCTCTTCGGGAGCAGAGCAGAGTCTGACCTCACTTCCTCTTCCGCCCAGAATTCTATTCTGTTTACTCCTCCCATCTATGTTCCAAGCCATGAGGCCAAGCAGCTGGTTTATTATAACTTAACCAATGAAATCAACAGATTGATATATGACACTCCCACATCAGCTTGGCTATCCCGTAACCAGCCGCCGGCCTTACTTGTCTCCTCCAATATCCTCAACTTTGCTCTTTTAGCTCTGATGTTTGTTTTAACCCAGACAGCATCCTTTGCTGTGAGGAGGTAGGCACGACGCTAGATACCAAGAAAACAAACACCTAGTATTAGGGCGACTATTTTGGCCGTCTGCATTTCTCATGGTGATGGGTCGTAGTCTTGGGCAAATTTTTCCATGAATGCTTTTCGTTGTTTCAAACATGGTCTCATTGTAGATCAGGCTGGCCTAGAACTCACTGTTGTGAGAAGGAGTGATCCTCACTTCATAATAAAAGTTCTGGAGCCTTAGTAGTGAAAGCAAAACAATTTATCTTACAATCTTGTAAAGTAAACTCTCACCCTAGAGAAAAGGCAAAAACCAAACAAACAAAAAATCCAAAACAAAAAACAACAAAAGAAAGAGACTGATGTGTTGATTTGGTTCAAAAATAGTGGTTTGTATACTCCTGTTAATGTAAAAACCACAGCTCTCATCTTGAAGAAAGAGATGATTTATTCTAGAACTATTTTTAGTGACCATGGCCAGGAATATGGATTTAGGTTACTCCAAATTCTATGTTCCTAAGTAGAAGCAGTTTCACAGGGCTTTTTAGTTTTACAGAACAAAGAAAGTTATAAATCAAGGCAACTTTAAAATACATTGGTGGTTATACCAGAGAGGCAGTACAAGATGGGGGAGCTATTTGTTTTTTTTTTTTTTTTTTTTTTAATTTCCGATAGAGGGCTTCTCTGTGTAACAGCCCTAGCTATTCTGGAACTGGCTCTTGTAGACCAGGCTGGCCTTGAACTCACAGAGATCACCAGCCTCTGCCTCCTAAATGCTGGGATTAAAGGCGTGCGCCGCCGCCACCACCACCACCTGGCTAGGGGAGCTATTCTTTAGGCCTAGGATTCTCTCTGATGACTTCTTAGCTCTTGGATTGGCAGAAGCTAGTATTCTGCTATGTTAATAGCTTCTAGGAGGGTTTTATTTATTATACTGAGGTGTTAGGTCAGATACAGAGCAGGGCAAGGCATGGCTGTCCCAGAAGGGTAAAACGAGCCCAAGGTGAAGTAATTCACCTCTGAACCCATACAATTCCAATCTCTCCACAGTACTGAAATTTCAGTCCATCAGCTTCTACAGACACAGGCTCCTTCCAGCTTTTTGGTTACAGCCAGACACAGCTTCTTTTCATAAATCTTTATTCACAATCCTGAACAAATCTCCATGCCACAGATTATTCCTCATTTGCTGAGTTCTTCAGTGAGACACAATCTTCCAACCATTGCCCCTTCCATCCCCATCTCACTGGTCCAGAGTGCAGAGCCTGACCTACTTGTGCTCAGTTCTGTAGCAGATTGCCTGAACCTTTCAACCCTGTGATGAGCTGAGAGTCAAGCCAAGCAAGCAAGCACCAGCTACCAGCTAGGTAAGATGGTGGGAGGGAGGGAAGGAAGGAGGGAGGGAGAGAGACCTTGGAACACAGTTCTAAATGGGATGTCTCCATCAAATCTCTCCCCCTTAGAGCTCAGGGAACCCCAAGGGAAGAAGATACAGAAAGGATGTAAGAACCAGAGGGGAGCGAGGACACCAGAAAACTAGATCCTCTAAGTAAATTGAGCAAACCTTATATGAACTCACAGACTGAGCAGCAGCACATGGCGTACACGGGTCTGTACCAGGTCCTCTGTGTATATATTACAGCTTTCAGTTTAGTGTTATTAGGGGACGCCTGAGCATGTGAGCAAAAAGGAGTCTGGTTCCTCCCTTCCTCCCTCCTTCTCTCTCTTTCTCTGCATAATATCTGGCTGTGAGTTTCTGTATTTGTTCCCATATGCTGCAGGAAGAAGCTTCTCTGTTGATGGCTGAATAAGGCACTGATCAATAAATATAATAGAATATCATTAGGAGTCATTTTACGAGTTTTCTTTTCTCTTTTCTTCCTTCCTTCTTTCCTTCCTTCCTTCCTTCCTTCCTTCCTTCCTTCCTTCCTTCCTTCCTTCCTTCCTTCCTTTTTTTCTGGTTTTACCCTTAAGTCCCTAGCATATCTAGTTGCTGGTTCCTTCTTGGTTACCCAAGCAGTTCCATCTTGTGGAGTGGGCCTTAAACTAAATCAGACCTTGGTTGCTGACTCCCACAAGTTCTGTGCACTACTGTCCTGGCATATTTTGCAGGCAGGATAGTCAGTTTGGGAAAATCTCATTTGCTTGCCCTCTTGTCTAGTCTCACAGTCTTGGTATATAGCTGAATCTGAGTCCTTTATTTTTATTTTTTCCACAAATGAAGGAACATCTTCGTCAGTGTCACCCTTTAGTTTTTCTAACCTAAGCACTAAAATGATTGGTGCTATCGTCTCAGATCCAAAACTTAACTCATGTTTTTCATATTGTAATACAAAATCAAGTAAAAATGCTAGGAATTACGAAAATTAATTTTCTTCATAGTATTTCACTGCCGCGTGGGCTATAATTTACAAGTATAAGCAACAATTACAAAACGTTCACACGGAGCATCGCAATGCGAGTGCTGAGTTCGTGCATTTCCCCAAAGGTGTTCATGCACCTGTGGAGGAGCCCGTAGATCAGCATGCTTATCCGTTTAGTAATGCTACGCATTAATCCGTCACGACGGAAAAGGGCCTGGCGCAGCACGGAAGAATTACAGAAGAATGCAAAACACAGTTTCAGGCTCAGCTCACACGGGGAAGCTGTGTCTTTTATGCCGGAAAGATTAACCGGGGATCCGTTACATAGTTAGCAAATCCACCGCAGAGAGAGTAGGAGCTGGGAGGTTTGTGTTGACACGTTGTCTCCCTGCTCTGAAGAGCACTTACATTTTCTCAAGGCATAGGAAATAACTGTGGATTGGGTCCATGTGAGAACATCTGAGGAATAGAGATGTCAGAATTTTCCAGGGCTTCCAACCTCCCTCTGCCATCAAAAACAAAACAACCCAAGAGTTTGGGTAAATGGATATTAATGAAGACAACTGAGGTTTTGTCCAGAGTTTGAGGTCTTTTGACCTCATTTTACCAGCAGGAGTGGCTTTGGTGTTAACTGTCAGCTTGAGAGAATCTAGAATTATCTGGAAGATGGGCCACCGAACATCCCCATGGCGGATTGTCTTAATTATACCAAAGGCTATGGGAAGACCCCATCTTAATCGTGGGCTGGGCCGTTCCCCAGGCAGGCGCTCCTAGACTGTATAAGCGCAAAGAGAGCCCTGGGCGGCCTAAAGCATCCATCACACTCTGGTTAGGGATGGGTGAAAGAGAATTCCCAGCAGAAGCTGTGTCTAAAGAATGACTGGTTAAAACTGACTCTCTGTCCCCTGGAAGTCACCAGCTACCAATAGCTCCTTAGTTAGGGTGGGAGTTGCTGAGCTGCTCCTAGCTTCGTGCTGGACTGCTGCTGACTGTCTTGGTCATTTGTGGGTCTTGTGCTGTAAGGTCTTGAGCAGAGTGGTCCTGCCAGGTCCAGAAGGGTGCTGTGGAAGGTCCGTTTGTGCCAGGGTATTCCACTGACACCTCCTCTCTGCACTTTGGCCAGGTGGGTTTCTGTCCTCTGCATGAAGAAGCTTCTCTGGTGAATCCGAGAGCTGTACGACTATGTAAACTCAAACCTTAATAGCCTTTGCCTTCACCCTTTGAGCTTTACTTTCATTTTAAGCAGTTTCTATCCTTTAGAAGGGGGTCTGGTGAAAGGCTCATATGAAGTTCCAGCATGGGGATGCGTGAGCGGTTTTGGGGGAAAGGCTTCTGAACTATCCAAACCAACTTCCAGCGTCTCACTTCTCAGTGTTGTTGTTGTTTTGTTTTGAGACAGGGTCGCTCTACAAAGCCCCGGCTATCCTAAAACCCTATGTAGACCAGGCTGGCCTCAAAAATCAGAGAAATCCATGTGCCTCTGCCTCCCAAGTGCTGGGATTAAAGGTGTGCACTTGCTCATCTTTCTTTCTTTTTTTTTTTTTTATTGAGAATAAGAAAAAAAAGTTTCCGCCTCCTCCCAGCCTCCCATTTCCCTCCCCCTCCCCCCAATCTTCTCCCCCTCCCCCTTCTCTTCTCCCCCTCCCCCCACTCCTCTCACCCTCCCTCTCCTATCCAAAGAGCAGTCATGGTTCCCTGCCCTGTGGAAAGTCCAAGGTCCTCCCCCCTCCGTCCATGTCTAGGAAGGTGAACGTCCAAACTGGCTAGGCTCCCACCAAGCCAGAACATGAAGTAGGATCAAAACCCCTTGTCATTGACCTTGGCTTCTCATCAGTCCTCATTGTTCGCCATGATCAGAGAGTCCGGTTTTATCCCATGCTGTTT
>NW_026067924.1:26069534-26135682 GCF_014885135.2 Alexandromys fortis | reverse complement strand
CCCCTGGACCCAGCAATACCACTCTTGGGAATATACCCAAGAGATGCCCTATCATATGACAAAAGCATTTGTTCAACTATGTTCATAGCAGCATTATTTGTAATAGCCAGAACCTGGAAACAACCTAGATGCCCTTCAATGGAAGAATGGATGAAGAAAGTGTGGAATATATACACATTAGAGTATTATGCTGCGGTAAAAAACAATGACTTCTCGAATTTTGCTTGCTCATCTTTCTTAAGGAGAACCCAGCCATCTGCTCTGCAGCCTGAGTCCTGCAGTTTCAGGTATCTACTCCTTGAGGGGCTTCCTGAGACAGGTACGGACTCTTGGCGCCCTCTGTCACCCGCACAGATGGGATTGATGACGTGATGCTGGCAGGATGCTACAGCCAGGACACTGCTTACTGCCATGCCCTGTGCTTCGCGGAGGAAACTGAAAAGCTACTTGCTGGTTCCGACGGACGCAGTGAATCTCAGAGAGTGCTCCCCAAACTGCTCTCCTGTCTGTTAACTCTCAGGCTGCAGTCACACTCAGGGATACAGGTACCCAGGACAGGGGGTGAAATGCTTTGGGTACAAGCATGGTTTTGGACAAAAAGTAAGAAAAAAATGGGAAGAGGGAGCAGAGAAGATTGAGTGGAGAAACTGCAGTGAGAATTAAAGCAATCAGTACAAAGGTTTAAATCACTGTGGTATCAAGTACCAGCACTTGAGAGGCAGAGATAGAAGGGCCAGGAGTTAAGGTCATCGCCAGCTACATGATGAGTTTCAAGCAGTCCCGGCTTCGACATCATAAACAACAATGGGGGCTGAAGAAATGCCTTCGTGGTGAAGAGCACTTGTTCTTATAGAGGTTCTGGGTTCAATACCCAGCATCCACTTAACAGTTTACAGCTCTCTGTAACTTCAGTTCCAGGGAAATCATTTGGCCTTGTGGACACCAGGTACATAAGCGGTACACAGGTAGACATACAGGAAAAAAGAAACAACCACACATATAAAGTAAGTGACATTAAAATAAAAACGTGAAAACACCTTACTGCTAAATCCATCTATGTGAGGAGCTCTAAAGTGGGAGAACATGTGACCATTTTACATTTCAATGAGACTATTATAAATGTACTACTAATTTAACGTGACCAGGTACTAGGTAGACATTATGGAAATCCTGTTGACTCCATACAGTTTTACAATAGGTTGAAAGATCACATTTTTCCCCCATGGAAAAAGATATATTTATCATCCACAATTTCCCACAGGCTAACTATAGCATTTAGCTGTTACCACCATGGCCTGAAGCTTCATTCTGATCCTATGACTTAGATTTCGCATGCAAAGGGAATTTTAGTATCTATCACATTTGATTTTCACTGGTACTAGGATAGCTATTTGAGGATCATGGCATTCGTATTCCTGAAAGACATGAATACTTACACATGTGCTAGGAAGGAATATTGCTGAACTGACAGACCTTTAATGCCATGAGTTCAAATCCAGCCTGGGCTATATAGTGAGATCCTGATCGGAATGGGCTACACAGGTTACCCCTAGTCTAAAAAAAATAGCCCAAAATAAAGAAATACATTCAATTAAGTTAATTTAAATACATTAAGTTAAGATACAAAAATCACTATGTAAAACCAGTTGCATTTTATATACAAATCATGTTCTAATTGAAAAAGAAATCAAGAATCTAATTTATGGTAGCTTCTAGTCAAACACAATGCAATAATTAGGAAGCAATTTAGTCGAGGAGCAGAAGATCTGCACATTGAAAATTGTAAGATGCTAATGAACAATATTGAGCGAGACACAAATACATGGGAAAGCGGTGTGTGCTCGTGAGTCAGAAGAGCCAATATTATCAATATCGTGTGTGTGAGGAGAGCACAGACCATGTGCCCGTCAGTTAGCATGCCCACAGAAGAATTGGTTTTTGAATAAATTCAGTTTATCCACACACAACGATTCCTTCTAATACTGTACTAATACAAGAGTTAAACAGACATCTATCTCACCAAGCCGAGAACAGTTGTCTGGGCAGAAAATGCTTCTGCAGGGTTCCTCTTGGTGAAGATACTTAGAAAGCCTACAGGTTCAACCCCCGCCCCCCTCCACTGTAAAGTCTTTTAGCTGTGGCAGGACAGAAGGATGGCTCTAATAAAGGTTCAGGAAGTGCTTGAGGGTGCACAGAGACTAGCTGAGAGGTGGGCCTGAGTGAGCCCAGTACAGTGCTGGAAGTTAACCAGCACTCACCGAAGCCAGGGCCACCCACTAACGACTGTCAACAGAGAGGCCAGAGAAGCCATGTCCTGGGAACCTGACAGTGGAATCCTAGAGATCATTTCCACAGTTCCTAATTTTGCATCATTTCATCGGACAGCAGCTTTGAGCTCCTAGGACTCAGAGATCTATGCTGGTTCACTAGCGTTATCTATACCTCCGTGGAGTTAGTTCATTAGCGTATCAAGCCTGTCCTGGACCAGGCTCCTGTCTGATCTGAGGTTTGCCTCTGAGGTCTAGTTCTTCTTAGAGGTGGCTGGTGGCAAGCTCAGGCATCCTATTTCATGTCACATAAGTTACACAAAATGGTTTCTAACTATGTGCCTTGCGGCATCTCACTCAACTCCTAGTGTTCTGGCTAGTTTTTATGTCAACCTGATACAGGCTAGAGTCATGGGGAAGAAGGGAACCTTCAACCAGGATGGCCTGTGGGCAAGCCTATGGCTCACTTTCTGGACTGAGGATGATTGATGTGGGTGGGCTCATTCCATAGGGATCAGTGCCACCCCGGGGTGGATGGGTCCTGGAAGGTATAAGAAAGCAGGCTGGCTAAGGATTCTCGTGGCTAAGAAACCCTGCAGGGATGGCAAGTCAGTTTCAGAGCACCTAGAAGCTTCTGCGGGCCTTGATGTGGGCAGCCTGAGAATGTGTCTGAGGCCTGCAAGGTGGGGGCTGAAACAGGCCAAAGAAACAGCCCAAGCTGAGATTCAATGGTACAGAAGGAGGAGTTCAAGGCCAAGGAAGCTATGACACTAGGGTCCCTGGCAGTTGTAGCAGTGAGGCGGAGGGGACCCAGGGGAAGGTGACCGTCCTCCAGGACTGCCTCTGACACAGCAGGGATGAAATCACGGATAACCTCTTGGCCTTTGTGCGTGACATGCAGCCAGAGATCTAAGAACACCACTGCAGAAATAGATAGAAGCTGGGAGCAGCTGCTCTGTGGGTTGACATAGGAGTTGCCTGTAGGGACTAGGAAGCCTCCACAGGGCTGAGCTCTGTTCTGGAAGGCATTAAATTTTTTCACTGTGCTGTTGTAGATCCTTTCACTCTTGGGGGGCAGCAAATCTAGCGTTTTGTATAGGTTTAGTGTTTACCTGAAGTTTCATCTTTTTTTTTTAACCTTCTGTATCTTTAAGGAGTATATGCCTACTGTTTTCCTATGTGTTTGTGCCAGCAACAGGTATCAATGTTGACTTTTCCTTTCTTACTTTAGTAGGAAGAACAAACAATTATTTAGAGAAAGAAAGGGAGTAAATTGTTCCCTTGCACTTGGGCTTTAATCTGTGCAAAAGTAGGAAATAGTTCAGTGTGACTGCTGTGAAGCAGCAGCCAGCCTGACAGCAGTCCGTTCTGGCTAATTCAGAACAGTGAATGTCCTTGTTCAGGTTGCTGTTCGTGACCTTAATCCAAATTACTAGGTGTTAGGACTCAAGGACTTGCTGCATGGTATTTGTTGTGCTTGTAATCACTTAAAAGTAGAGCCTTGTCTTGCCTTTCAAAAAAGAAGGAGGAGGAGGAAGAGAAGAAAAAGGAAGGGAGGGAAGGAGGGAGGGAGGGAAAAAGAGAGGGAGGGAGGGAGGGAGGAAGGAAGGAAGGAAGGAAGGAAGGAAAGAAAGGAAGGAAGGAAGAAGGAGGAGGGAGGGAGGAAGGGAGGGAGGGAGGAAGGAAGGAAGGAAGGAAGGAAAGAAAGGAAGGAAGGAAGAAGGAGGAGGGAGGGAGGAAGGGAGGAAGGGA
The DNA here is from genome assembly GCF_014885135.2 of Alexandromys fortis. NCBI lineage: Eukaryota > Metazoa > Chordata > Mammalia > Rodentia > Cricetidae > Alexandromys > Alexandromys fortis. The sequence continues at coordinate 26,131,663 of NW_026067924.1, read as the reverse complement.
GGAAGGAAGGAAAAGATGGAAGGAAGGAAAAGAAGGAAGAGGAGAGAGGGAGGGATGGAGGAAGGGAAGGAAGGAAGGAAGGAAGGAAGGAAGGAAGAAAGAAAGAAAGAAAGAAAGGAAGGAAGAGGCTGAGTGAGCCAATAAGCAGCACTCCTCTATGGCTTCTGCATTAGTTCCTGTCTCCAAGTTGCTGCCCTGTTGGAGTTCCTGCCCTGACTTCCCTGGGTGGTGGACTGTGATATAGAACTGTAAGCTGAAATAGACCCTTTCCTTCCCAAGTTGCTTTGTCATGGTGTTTATCACAACCATAGAAACCTATCTACAGATGTAATACAATCTCTGTCAAATCCCAGAGGTGTTCTTCATGAAAATAGAACCAAAAAGCTCTAAAATCTGTAGGGAATAGCCGAGGCACTCATGAGAAAGAAAACAAAATTGGAGGTATCATACTCCCTGACTGCCTAAAGTTATTTTATAAAACTCCAGTCATCAAACAATATACCACAGGTGAGTTAACACAGCTGCATTTCCCAGGGGAACGTAATAGCCCCAGATTAGAGCCAAAGCGTATGAACACACACACACACACACACACACACACACACACACACACACACACTGCAGAGAGAGCAAGAGGGGGTGGGGTGGGGGGGAATGGTCACCAGCAGGTATTGAGGAGATGCACAGAGGACACACAGCTACAGCCTGTAAGGATAAACATGTCTAGAGACCTAGTGCTTCATGAGTGATCAAGGCGCTCAAATTCTACTTAATTTAGTTTGATGGAAAATGAGCTGATGCTAGCTATTCTTGTCATCATCATCATTATCATCAACAGCAGCAGCAGCAAGGGTATCTATGTGTGACGATGGCTATGTTCTTTTGCTTCACTATCACCAGCTGTTAACCATCTATAACATATATCCTATAATAGCATTTAGTCTTCCTTAGATAGAGACAGTAAAATTTATTTTAAAAAAAGTAAACACATTTGAGGTCTTACGTGTCCAACTTTGTTATTTTTAATTATCTTTATATGTGTATGTCTGAGTGTGTGTTTGTGCATGTGGGTACAGCGTCTGAGGAGACCAGAAGACGGCACCGGATACCCCAGGTCTGGAGTTGTAGTTGTAAGCCTCCCATGTAGGTATTGGGAAACAAACGGGTTCTCTGCAAGAGAAGCAATTGCTCTTAACCACTGGGCCATCTCTCCAGCTCCTTTAATGATATTTTTTTATTTATTTACTGATTTTTATGTGTATGTGTGCCTGTGCATGCATGTAACCGTAGTGTGTGATGAGATAGCTTGTAGGGATTGGTTCTGCCTTCTCATGGATGCTCCCTAGCTAGGCTGCTTCCTTACCTCTGTAGGTCATGCTGGTCATTGTGAAGCTCACATTCTACACGGCTGCCTGTGGTGTGCAGTTTACGTGGTGGTTTTTTTGTTTGGACTTAACGCCTAGCAATTATTCAATTGATATGTATATAATTATTGACTCACCTGTAAGACTATATTTGGTAACTGTCTCCCAAAGTGGCCATCCCATTACATAGTCCACCTACAATGGATAAACATTCCTGCTGTATTCTAGTTCTGTGTCTGGATTTTAATGATTTATTAGATGCACACTGCGACCTGATGTTTTCCTTGGCTTTCCTCTCTTAGGTGGATACATTTTAGGCATTTTGTATGCTTTTTTTCTGTCATCTGCACATCTTCATTGTTAAAGTGTCTATTCACACATTGGTTTCTGGGTGCTAAGGATTGAACCAGAGTCTTGCGCTTACTAAGAAGCTTCTTATGGCTCAGTAATATCCCTAGCCACACCTTGTAGTTCTGGCTGGCTGGGAATGCCTGCTACCCCTGCCCCAGCTCCTTAGAGTGCTGAGATCACATGCCTGTGCCACCAGCTGATTCAGATCTCATTTGTCTTTAATCAGTTTTGTGTCTTCTTTTGTTGAGTTTTAGGGTTTATTTGTATAATTCGCATTCTTTTTAAAAATATTTTTCAAATATTTTCTCCCCAGTCTGCGACTCATTATTTGGATCTCTTAAGAGCATCTCTTACAGAGTAGACACTTTACGTTTCATTTCATTGTTTTTTTTTTTTTGTTTTGTTTTTTTTTTGAGCCCAAGTTGGGCTCAGACTTCCTGTATTGCGGAAGATGGCCTTAGTACTTCTGACCGTTCTGTCTCTACCTCTCATGTACTACCGCATCTGGTTTTAGGAAGTGCTGGGGATTGAGCTCAGGACTTTGTATATGACTCTACCAACTGAGTTATATCCTCTGGTCAACATTTTACATTTTAATAAAGTCTATATTAATTTGTTTTCACTGATCAACTTTTAGTATCACATTAAAAATACTGCAAACCCAGGACCATGTAGATTTTCCTTTGTGTTTTATTTCTAAAATATTTGCAAGTCTGTGGATCGTTTTAACTAAAATGTTAGGAAGACTACAAAGCTCCTGCCTGTGATTATTTTCTTATAGTATCCGATTTCATTATTTCCACCGCGGACCTGATGTTTCTGTCTCTTTGGCTTACCCTTGTCCTTTTGGCAAAACCAATGGTCTGTAGTTCTCTGCTTTAATTTAAGCTCTGTTCTGTTCTATCTATCTACTCATCCATTCCCTTATCAATATGACTGAAGCCTTAGATGGTGGATCTGGGTATATGTGCCTGCCTGATGTTTGTCTTCAGTTTTACGTATCTGCTGTAGGGTTAGAAACTGATGCTGTTTTGCTGAGGATTTAGTTTGCTGTATATATTCATCAGTTAGAAAGAACGGTTACTGTGTTCTGACCTCACTGAAGCTGATCAAAGAATTGCTATGTATTAATTTATACACTCTTGACTTCTTGGCACTTCATTTCAAGGCTTTATGAATGTGTATCTATACAAATTTCGCTGGAATTTTATTTAAGACTTCAATTCAAGGGCATGCTATTGAAGACAGTACTTTATTTTTGAATTCTAATTATTCCTATAATACTGGTTTGTAGGAAATTAATAGTTTTTTAATCTTTTGTTCAACTTCTAAGCTTTTAATATTAGCTTCATAGCCATAGGGTTACAAGGCTCTGTTTTGGTCATTTCTCTTCCAGAATGGTGCAATCCCATTGTTGAATTTCAGAGATTGCTCAGCACTGCCAGGAGGGGGAGCATAGTGACCATAAATTGAGAGGTCCAGGCAGCAGCAATGGTTGCCTGGCAACGCAGGTGCAAGCCTATCCCTGCCTCTGTCCTGCCTTCCAGAGTCCAGCTTACTGTTGACAGATTTGGGGCCATAGCCACAGGAGGATCAAACTTTGTTCTCCCCATGAACGACTTGGGGAGATGCCTCCGGTGCTTCAGGACACCTGGAGGCTGCAAGAGAAAAGATGAGATACGAGTGAGGGAGGAAAATCCTCTCATCTCCTAGACCACGGACTGGGAGGGAAAATGGCACCTGTTTTCTTCTGTTACGTTCTAGCAAGACGGATTCCAGAGACTTTGAACATTAGTCACCATAGCGAGTTGAAGTTTATTTATGTATTTATTTATTTACTTTCTGATTTGTTTGTTTCTGGAGAGAGATCCCAGTACAGAGAAAAGTGGAATTCTAAATGGTGGCATCAGGATGGCTCCTGAAGCTGGGGAAGCCCCACTGAGAGCATCCCACTGGAGCCCAAGAGCAAGAGCCAATGTGTCCTCGCATACACGCTTTTCCCCAATGTATATTTGTGTTTCATTTTCTTACCGTGTCAAAGTAATTGAAAAGATGACATGGTAAAACTCAAAACATTATCTAGGTTTAATATATCACACCAAAATACGTATTTAAGTATATTACATCAAAAGCAGAGCATATTTAAAAAGCAGAACATATTAAAATGTATGTTGTATTTTTAACGGAAGCAGATGCTTTTCTTTTTATCTTTGCTGTTGAGAAACTCACAGTTTAATGGGTGGCATATTTTGTAATGATCCACAGGACAATCCGTGGCACAGGTGATACTTCCGCATAGGAACTTTATCTCAAGCTTTGGCTTATGCCATCCAACGACAGGAGGGATGTCTTTCATTCTTTATAGGATTTGCACATTTTAAACAAAGCTAGAGTTTGCTAAAGGTGTCTAGACTGGCAGCTGGCATCTCAGTGGTCTGTGTCTCTCTGTGTTTTCTCCCCACAGCACTGGTATAGCAGGAAATGTGGGCCACACCCAGCTTTTTACATCGGCATTAGGGATTGAAGTCATGTCTTCATGTTTGTGCAACAAAAACCATCTCCCCAACCCCTCTAAGTAGTTTTGAATCCTGGGCTTTGAAAAAATTATTAATTAATTAATTTTACAGTTATTACTTCATTTAGTCCCTACAGTATATATGGTAAGGTGTTCCTGTTTGTTAAAAAAGTAGGAAACCTGAAACTTGGGAGCTTGTTCAAAGATCACACACGGCCAGGAAATGGTGGTGTATACTTTAACTCCAGCAGGCTGAGGCAGGAGGATCACAAACTATGAGAGAGTCAGGAATAGACCCATGCACTTTGTCTACATACAAATAAAATCATAAACAATAAACAACTTTTATTTAACGGATACCAGTGTCTGAGAACGTTTTGGGAAGAGCTGTGGGAGCCTAGCTCACTTAAAAATAAAGGTGACGAACCTAAGGGCCAGGCCATCCCAGATGCGCAACAGCATTATTCAGGAGTAGCCAGTCATGCTGGTACCAGATGCCTACGTACGGTCTGCGCACTGGTTCTGAGGGCTCTGACATCTACCTACCATGTAACTCAAAATGATATTTAGTTCTATTTTATGTCTATAACTGTTTGCCTGCATAGATGTAAGTACACGGTGTGTATGAATGGTGCACACAGAATAGAGAAGAGGGCACCGGATCCTCAGACGCTGGGCTCTGCAGGTTGTTGGCCTCACCACCCACTTTGTTTTGAAACGAAGTCTCCCTGTGTAGTCCAGGGTGGCCTAGGACTCACCATTGCTCAGCCTGGCCTTGAACTTCTGCGTTTTAAAATCCAATATTTAAACACATACGTCTTAGCTCCTTTTTTCCTGTTGGAGAAAATTCTGTGTTTTGCTAAAAATCCCTTTCTTTTTTTTTGTCTTAATTATACATTATATTTTTATTTTGTTTAAAAGACATGAACTTTTATTATAAAATAATGTTATGATTCAATAAATCATGCAATATATTCCTACTTTAATCTTCTAATTATCAACTTATTTATATATTTTTTAAAATTTATTTATTTATTAAAGATTTCTGCCTCCTCCCCGCTACCGCCTCCCATTTCCCTCCCCCTCCCCCGATTAAAGAAAGAATATTAAAATCCCTTTCCTAGGGAGGAGATAAACAATGTCTTCCCTTCTCCTAAGGTTCCCAGTGATGAATGGAGGTTCACTGTGGGGAACTACTGAGTTTATCAGGCTTACAGAGCAGTTGGCGAGGGGTGACAGGCAGAATTGTGGGTGGCCTTAAAGCAGCCACACTGGCCTGGAGGTGGTGAAACATGACTGCCTTTAATCCCAGCACTGGCAGGACGGCCAAGGCTACACCAAGAAACCCTGTCTCTAAAAAACCACAAACAAGATAAAACAAAAACCAGCCACACTCAGCATGGGTAATGACTCCCTTAGGTCCCCCTAGACGGAACCCCTTCCCCAGTTCTTCCCAGGGTGTATATTTCTAGCTCCTCCCTGAGGCCATATGCAATCAGGGCAGAATTACAAACAACTGGTTGGGAGGAACAGCTAGATACTCAGGTGAGGGTCTGGTGACCTTCCCCACCTCTCCTATAAGAGAAGGTCAACGGCCAGCAAACCCGGCTGTAGTGACGTAAGCTGGCACAGCTGAACTCAGGGAGATGGCGGCAGTTTGTCTTGGGAGATAGTCCTGCACAATGGCATGCGCGATGTGTGCATCGCTAAGTGTGTCTTTGAGGGTGGAAGAAAGGAGACTCACCCTAGGTGTGGCAGGCACTGTGGATGGGGTGGGGTTCCTGACTTACTGAAAGAGAGCGAGAGAGTGAGTTGAGCATCAGTGTCTCAGCTTCCTAACCAGGGACCTCATGCTCCTACCACCCTGCCCTCCCCTCCGTGCTGGAACTAAATGCCAACACGAACCCCTCCTCTCTGCAATTGCTTCTTGTCAGGTATTGGTCACAGCAGCGAGACATGTAACTAACCCGATGGTTAAATGTAATTAACACCAGGGCCAATTTATGCTCTTTAATTGTTTCCTTGCTGGCACCTTTGGCGGCATATTTAAGAAGTTAACAACTAAAATCGTGAAGGTTTTTCTTTTACTTTTCCAAGCTTTAGTTGTAGCCCTTTAAATTTCATTTTGCTCTTTAAATGTAGTTTTTATCCACTTCAATTATCTCGGTGTGAGTGTATGAATATGTGTACATTTCCATGTATGGGTGCATGTGTGGAGGTCCGAAGGCAGCCGTGGCTCTCAGGGTTCAGACGCCTCCATCTTTTTGTTGGAGACAGCATGTCCTTAGCCTGGAGCACTGCCTGGTAGGCCAGGTTAGCTGGCCTTCTAGAGATCCTCCTGTCTCCTCAACACTGGGGTGGCAAAGTTCAGATCGCCTTGCTTGAATTTTTACGTGGATCCTGGAGGGGAAACTCAGGTCCCAATGCTTATAATGCTCGCGCTGTACAGGTGAGCCATCTTTTCAGCCTTCCGTTATTAACTGTATATTTTGTTTTGTTAAAGTCTGCCCTAGTTTGCCTCTCTGTGGCTGTGATAAAATTCTGACCGAAACCAGCACAGGAGAGGCAAGGGTTTATTTCACCTTACAAGTGTTAGGACCCTTCACCGAGGGAAGTCAGCAGGAACATGGAGACGTCGTGGAGGAGCCTTTCTTACTGCCTTGCTCAGCTTGTTTTTTTTTTTTTTTTTAAAGATTTATTTAACCATTTATTTTATGTGCACTGGTGTGAAGGTGTCAGATCCCCTGCAACTGGATCTTTAGACAATTGTGAGCTGCCATGTGGATGCTGGGAATTGAACCTGGGTCCTCTAGGAAGAGCAGTCAGCACTCTTAACCACTGAGCCATCTCTCTAGCCCCTCAGCTTGTTTTTTCTTATACAACCCAGGACGGTCTGCCTGAGGGTGGCCCCATCCACAGTTGGGTTGAGCTTTCTCACATCAATCATTAATCAAAGAAATACCTCACAGACTTGCCTATAGATGAGTCTGATGGAGCCAAGAGTTCTCCACTGAGGTTCCCTCTTCCCCAAAGACTCCAGCTTGCATCCAGCTGACACACAGAGAAAACTTGGACTCAGTGGAGCCAGGTGGAAGCTCGTATTTGAGACCCAGCATGTCGTGAGAGGCAGCAGGGCTACATAAGTTGCTGGAACATGGGATCCTGTTCTCATCTCGCATCTAGGGAGAGGACAGACACAGGACCTTGGTCAACGCTAACGCCCTGTTTGACTTATTCCCTTTCTAGCCTTCCATTTCCCCGTATTTTACAATCAGAGTAGATGACGCCTGCACCCATCTTAGTACTCGATTCTAGGATTCCTGTTGTAGGGTAAAAGGGACAACTGGAGCAGGACACCAACCAATTACTGAGCACCCTGACTCTGAACCCAGAGCCAGTGAAAGAAACACACCCTGAATCTGAGACCTGGGCCAGGGAGAGAAACATCTTTATCCCAGAACCCAGAACCAAAGAAACATGCCCTGACTCTGAGATAGTGTCAAAGAAACATGGTTTGTCCTGAGAATCAGAGCCAGTGAAAAAATATGCCCTGGTCCTAAGATTAGAGTCAAAAAGCTAAAAAGGACCAGTGAAAGAAACAGTTTGGCTGTGAAGTCAGCCATCTCTGCCCCTGACCAACTAAACTAATCAATCCCTGAGCAGGGAAAACTAACCAATCCCTCTTTTTCCTGGGGAAACTCTGCCCCCAAGAAGTCCTGTATAAGCCTCTCTGCCCATTCACTTGAGGGCCACCATTTTTCCCTCTCTGGCAGAGGTGGCCACTCTCCTGGACTCCTACTTCCCAAATAAATCTCTTTCTCGAAATATTCTTGGGTGAAGATCTTTATTTGCCAGTGCAGAATAGAAGAACCTGGCTGGGACATCCCTTAGGGGACTGTGCTGAAAAACCTTGCTAAGATGCTTCCTTAGGGGGCCTGAGCAGAAAAAAGTAACAGTTTTTCCCCTGCAGGGGCTTCTCCTTTAGCAGAGTGTTAGCAAAAGAAATAACACCTTGGGCTGGAGAAGAAGCAGATAGCTCTGCTAGGATGTTCCTTGAAGGGAAAAAGAGCAGAGCTCAGGGGTAGTGCTCTTCAGAGCAGGATTGCTATATCCTGCAGGGAGACCACCCCCCACTGCACTCCAGCTTCAAGTAGCCTGGCTTCCTGATAGGACATCTTTCCTCCAGGGCTGAGCTGTCCTATTGTGGCTCTACCCTTCTAGAGCTGTCCTATTCCAGTTCTACCCCTTCGAAGCTGTCCTATTGCAGCTCTATTATAACCCGGCTTCCCGATAAATCAGAACATCTCTGCAACTCTACAGCTGTAACACATTCCCCTGTACCTGTTCCATCAAAGCAGACAGAGGGACCCTCATGCTGAGAAGTGCACTCAAGACTGGGGAAAAGAGGGAGAGAGCCTACTTGGCTTCTAGTTCCCAGGGCAGGAAGGCAGCTGTGACCAAGCCCCCCTCCCCTCATAGCTCCCCCTCCCCCTAGTATACCAAGTCCAAGGTCCCCTCTCTTTTTTCTTTCCCTCCATCTCTGCACACACAGCCGTTTAAGTCTTTTGGTGTGTGAATGACCTTACAATGCTACTTGCAGGGCAATTTTGAAACGTTTCTAAATAAAATAGAAGAGCAATTAGCAAACAAGTACCTTTTTTTTTTTTTTTTTTTTTTTTTGGTTTTCCAAGTACCTTTTTGAAAACCTTAGAAATTCCATTTAAGAAGGTGTCTAAAACGGAGCCTGGGGGCCAACTAAACTATCACACCTGAGCTAGCTCCAAGCACTGCTGTAGCCAGAGCCACGCCTGTAGCGTTAACTGGCCAATCAGGTCTGGCGTTTGGGGCTCTCACCCGCTTCAGCTGTTGTAGCTTTTGATTTCTTTTACCAAGTCCTTTGTTCTTTCTTCTGGATATACTTTTGGATTTACTCAAATCAGCCTTCGAAATAGCGGTCCCTGAGACTCTAAATAAAGCTATTTTACAGTTTGTAGTCTCGTACTGACCGCCGATCTTGCTTTAAAGAATCGCCTAAGGTTGAAAAACACGTTCTGAGGACGGCTAGCTCCGCAAAGTGTTGAAGCAAGGCCACACCATTGCAGTAAGTGGTCACACAGTGCCCTCTGGTGTTCATGGAAGAGAACTGCATGCAAGTACGCTTCCTGCTTCGCGGTTCAAATTAGTCTAAGTGTAAGATTAAACCACAATTCTTGTATTCATTGTTTTTGGGGTACCGTGTTGATGAAGTCAATGTACAGGATTTAAAATTAAGATAGAGGCTGGAGCTCCGACTCTGTATGTTTATGAGAATAACCTATGGGCTCGGGCGGCTGCTGAGCACAGAGAAAGGACCTAGGAAGCCTTCATTGCCCCAGAATCCTGACGGTGGGGTCACAGACACCGACTCACCACGCGGGAACTGCGTCCACCTGTTCCCCGCTCCCCATTCTCTGGCTTGGCTGTAGAAGGGCTCCAGCATGAATGCAAATCCGTGTCTCTCTATTTCAGTGTCTGTGGCTCTCTATTAAGTTGTGTCAAAATATTTTGGAATTTAAATGAAGTGGGCAAATTTCTTGAATGGAAAACAAAATGTACTGACCCATATAATGCTTAGTGAATTGTTCCTACTCAACCAAACGACCAAGAAAGCCAACCCCTTCCTTCTCTTGTACCCACTTCTGACTTCTTTTCTTACTCAAAGTGACTTTTTTTTTAGAGTGATATTCAGATTCGCCTCCCAGATTTCATATTGCTACCGTATGCTAATTCCAGTGTAACTGTAGTTGTCACAAAAGACCAAAGAAACAGCATCATTCAAGTCCAGCTTGGTGAACCAATGAATTTAACCACAAGCAACAAAAACACAAATAACCTACAGATACAAGTTGCTAAGAGCTCAAACTGGCAGCAGCCATGTTGTCCCTGAAGGCCGTGTTCCACAGTATTCTCCAAACTGTATGTGGCTCAGATAAGGAGAAGTGGGTTTTAGCTGTAGCGGTGTCCAAAATTCCTGAGAGGAATGCCTAAATGACAAAGGATTTAATGTGGCCACCGCTTCACAGGGTTCAGTCTGGTTGTGCAGAGCATCACAATGGCTACAGAGTGCAGAGGCATGGTGGGTAGAAAGGAGGAGGAAGAGTAAGAACAGAAAGAAGAGAGGGAAGGGGAGAAGGAAGGAAAGAATGGTAAGAAAAGAGAAGGAGGTGGGGGGAAGGGATCAGCCTTCAAAAACACATATCCAGTGAGCGTCTTGCTTCCTCCAGTTAGGCTCCACCTCCTAAAATTTCCCAGACCTCTCAAAACAGCACCACCAAGTGTTCAGTACATGAGCCTGGTGGAGACATTTCATATCTAAACCATAAAACTGGTGTTGCTGCTGCAGTCTCCACCACGCTCTCAATGGCGAATTCTTCATCCTGCGGGGTGAGCAAGGCTCCTCCATGGCTCGTTCATGCATCACCCAGCTAGAGGGATTCTGTTTGGAGGAGCGATGTTTCGTGTGGTGCGTCATTTTCGTCTTGGATTGTTTCTCTAGTCCTTTAAAGAATGTGACAACTGGCTGGGCGGTGGTGGTGTGTGCCTTTGATCCCAGCACTTGGGAGGGAGAGGCGAGCGGATCTCTGTGAGTTCGAGGCCAGCCTGATCTACAGAGTGAGTTCCAGGACAGCCAGGACTGTTACACAGAGAAAAACCAGGAAAAAAAGGTGACAACTGGAGTGTGCAGTTGTTTAGATATCAAATGCCCCCAGCCACCTCCAATAGCTCAACAGCTCGGGTGTTGAAAGGCTTGGTTGATCCCCAGTAGGGGGGATTCACTATTGTTAGGTGATTGGACCAAGAGGACTCTTACCTAATCAGTGGGTTAATTTAGTGATGGTATAATCTATTTGATGGCATATTTGGGAGGTGTGCCTTGTCAACTTGACAGACTCTAGAGTTACCTGGGAGGTGGGTGTGCATACCTGCCCAGGGGATTATCTTGATTGTATTAATTGGGGCACGTCTTAGGTATTCTGTTGCTGCAATGAAACACCATGACCCAAAGGCAAGTTGGGGAGGAAAGGGTTTATTTGGTTTACACTTCCAGATCATAGTCCATCACTGGAGGAAGTCAGAGCAGGAAATCAAGCAGGGCTCCAACCTGGATGTAAGAGTTGACCCGGAGACCATGTAGGGAACTGCTTACTGGCTTGCTTCACATGGCTTATTCAGCCTGCTTTCTTATAGAACCCAGGACCACCAGCCCAGGATGGCACCACCCACCATGGGCTGGGCCTTTCCCCATTGATCACTAATTGAGAAAATGCCTTACAGCTGGGTCTCATGGAGACACGTTCTCAACTGAAGTCCATTCCTCTCTGATGACTCTAGCTTGTGTCAAGTTGACACACAAACCAGGAAGTCGAGCAGGAAGACACGCCCACTGTGGGTGGCAACATTCTCTAGCTAGGGTCCTCCTCTGTGTAAGTGAAGAAGTGAACTGAGGAACAGCGTGCATTCATTGCTCTTTTTTCCTCATTCAGGATGCAACACAACCAGCTGCTTCAAACTCCAGCCACCTTGACATCCCTGCCATGCAGGACCACCTTAAATTATGAGCCAGAATAAACAATTTCTTAATTAAACTGAGATTTTTTTTCATACCAATGGGCAATGAAACCAAGACAGAAAATCATGAAAAGTTTGAGGGACCATTTGGAGAAACTGAGTCATTGGGTGTGTTGGCTTGACTGAGAACGAGCCCTGAAAGTTCATATGTTTGAATACTTGATTCCGAATAGGAAGGAATAGGAAGTTGTGGTCTTGTTGGAGGAGGCGTGTCATTGGGAGCAGGCTTTGAGGTTTCAAAAGCCCACACCACTTGCAGTTACCCCCCCCCCCCCACACACACTTGTGGACCACCAGGCAAACTCTAATCTATTGCTCCTGCACCGTACCTGACTGCCTGCTGTCACAATCTCTGCCATTATAGCCTTGGACTCACGCTATGAACTGCAAGCCCCAAATCAAATCCTTTCTATTAGAATAAGCCTGAATTGTGGCGTTTGTCTCAGCAATAGAAAAGTAACTAACACAGTGGTGTGCCTTGGGGTCAGGATGCTTTTTTTGCCCCTCATTACCTCCTGTCTAAGGGGAGTCACTCTCTTCCATTTTATGGATCTATTATGATATTCTGCATCACCACACACAGACCCAGAAGCTTCTGAAAGCCATAAACCAAAACAAATTTTTCTTCCACTAAACTGTTTTTCTCAGTATTGGAAAACTGACCAACAGTGCTGGCTTTCACCCTGAAGAAGATAATAAAGCCTAGAGATACTTAAGTAATCCATGCAGTGAGATTTTTCAAGGGTTACATGTACGCAGACTAGTATTGAAACATAATTTGTTGTTGTTGTTTTGATGGAAACTACTATCTGGGGTCTGGATTAAGTGCAACTGCAGTGTATTTAATACAAATACTTGGTCTTGATACAAGGTAATACATGTTTACCAGGCTCAAAGACTTTGATTTGTTAAGAAGGACAAATTATATAGTGTTAAAGCTTTGCTGCTAAAAATTATAATTTTGTAATAAAAATTATGAACTACATTTTAAAGATAGGAGGTATTGATTTACTGATTATTCCTATGAAGTTCAACCCTCTAGTGCTGGCATCACGGGTATGACCATGCCTGAAAAAAGTATTTTTTGCTTATTATTTATTTATCTATTTATTTGTTATTTATTTATTTTGGCTCACACTGTCACTAGGATCTTTCTCTGACTTTCCCTCAGCTTCTTGTACCTTGTGATCACCATCAGAAGAATTCCGATGAGACATAGAGTGTAGTGTAGAAGACAGAGTATATTGTGTGGTAGAAGACAACACTTTCAAGCAGTGAGAGTGGACAGTGGCCAAGAGGCCATGGTACTGACCTACACTGTGGGCAGGCCTTATATGATTTCTAAAGTCTCTACACTAGGTAGCATTCCTGAGGGGTGATTACTTCCCTCCCTCCATCCTTCCCTTTTTTCTTCCCTCCCTTCCTCCTCCTCCTCTCTCTCTCTCTCTCTCTCTCTCTCTCTCTCTCTCTCTCTCTCTCTTTTCTGAGGCAGGGTTTCTCTGTATAATAGCCCTACCAACCTGGAACTCACTTTGTAGACCAGACTGACCTCAAACTCACACGGACTGACCCTGAGCCCTGCACTCTGACTGGGCTGCCCGAGTCAGTGGCACCCTCCCACCTCTCTCCCTTCCTCATCTCTTCCCCATTCTATTTGTCTGTCTACCTGTCTCTCTCATGTCTCCAGACGGCCTTTCACTCTCCCTTTCCCCAGTAAACCCCTCACACTAGCTCTGCTGTTTGTGGTGTCTTCCCTCGGTGGCACACCTTGGCAAGGGCCCACCGGAAGGGCCCACTTTGCCTTTTTTTTACTCACTAGGCTTTCCTGGTGATTGGTCTGGCCTTGCTGGGATCCTGCCTGCTTGCTCTATCCACCTTGATCCCGCCTTCCCAGAGGGAGCCCACGGTCCTGGTCCCCCATTTCATTTCTCAGTCATCACCAGATATTAGGAAGAAACTAAAGGCTAAGGATGGTCCCCAGCCCCCATGCGGTAATTGGTGAAAATGGATTTTCAGGTTTTTAATGCCTGAGAGGAGACAGCTGAGTCTTCCTGGCAGGCTGGACTTCAACAGAAGGCTATGCTCCAAGCTCATGCCTTGGAAGCTACCCCGAGGCCATTGGCATTCCTGCAGAGGGAAAAGGGGACGTCCAAAAGGCTTCCTCCTGCCAGAGCCCAGTCAAAGTCAACTCCACCAGGGGCTAACTTCAAATCTGGCCAGGAAGGCTTTTGGTCTTGACGCTGCCCCAACCCTCGGCCATCAACAAGGCCAGCCTGGCCACTGGAAGTTGGAATGCCCCCATGTGGGCTCATCCTCTATGTCCTGCCACAGAGGTCCAGCCCTACCAGCACAGGCATCTGAGACCATTCCAGCTTTCGAGTTCCTTAGGCTGATGGAGGACCAATGGCACCCAGACTCTGAGGCTCCCACCACCCTCGCCGAGCCCAGAGTAAGGCTCCAGGTAGTGGGAAGTCCATAACCTTCCTGGTGGACATGGGGCTACCTTTTCTGTCTTGACTTCTCACTCAGGCCCACGGTTCCCTCTCCAGTTTTGTCATGGGGGTGGAGAGCACTCCCCCCTTTCTGCCAAAGACCCTGAGACTTTCCTGCATTCTTGCAGGATGATTCTTCTCACACTCTTTTCTGGTCTTAACCATTTGTCCGGTACCTTAACTCTCCTGTGATATCCTCAGCTGCTTTGGAGCCACCCTCTCCTTGGTTCCCACACTCTCTTCTGACTCCCATCTTTTTCTTCCCTTGATTGCCTCACAGGTGCCCGCAACCACACTCTCTGTTATTCTCTCCTCCGATACCCCTTCCCATTCCTTGTTAGATTGAGGCTGTGATAGCCTTAATGCTCTCTCCAGCCTGGTCTCCTAGACCAACCTGTCACAGGCCCTCTTTTGTTGCTGGAAGCTCTCTTATAGACAGATCTGGAAACTGCCAGGCAGCTTATGTGGTGGTTACTTCCACTAAAACAGTTGAAGCAACCCATCTGCTGGTAGGGACATCTTCACAAAAGGTCGAATTAATTACCTTGACTAGAATGCTCCATATATATAATATATAGGGGTCAACGGAATAACATCTACAGGGACTCTAAATATGCTTTTTTTAGTAGCCCATACCCATTCTGTCTCTTGTAAGGAAAGCAGCTTCCTCATTACCAAGGTCACTCCCATCGTCCATGGACCTTTTATAGCTAAGCTCTTGGAGGTTCTCCAGCTCCCTGCAGAGGTATCCATAATCCCTGGCTGGGCACCACAGTCCTCCGAGGACCCAGTGGCTTTAGGCAATGTCAGGGCTGACTCAGTAGCCTGGGGACTGGCCTCAAGGTCCACTGGATCTACAGGGCATACTTGTTTTCAACACCCTCCTACCAGCACTGGTCAACCAGAGGAGAGGGATGAACTCCTGAATAAAGGGGCCACACAGACAAAGGACGGATGGTTCTGAAATAACCACAGCATCCTCCCGCAGGACCAGGCACTCTCAGTCACTTCAGACACCCACCAAACCTTTGTTCCGCTTCTTAGAGACCCTCTTTGATTCCATCCATCTTTGAACCCCTATTTTACAGGTCCACTCCTTCTGCCAGACACACGCTAAGGTCAACCCACAGGGGCCCCTCCAGATACACCAGCCCTCGCACCGTCTCTGAGGACAACGATGGGGCTGGGACCGGCAGGTTGACTTCACCTACATGCTCACTCAGAAAAAGCTCTGCTATCTCCTAACTTTTGTTGACGCCTTTACAGGATGGAGAGAGGCATTCCCCTACCTCCAGGGAAAGGGCAGATGTGGTGGCTCAGGGTCATCAAGCTTGTGTCTGAAACCCTGAACATGGAAACTCCATATCCTCTACTGCCCACAATCCTCAGGAAAGGCTGAGGGGGCCAACGGACTCATCAAACAACTCACCAAGGTCTCTGTTGAACTCAGGTTCACCCTCCTCCCCATTGCCCTTACCTGCCTTCGTACCTCTCCTATAGGTCTAAGTTCTTTTGAGTTCCTTTATGGAAGGTCATTCCTCTTCAACCAATGCCTCCAGGCCCAGACCCCTCTACTGTTGGGGTACCTACCCTATCTTTCCCCGACATGGTCTCTTCTCCATTCACAGACTGACAGCTGTCTCCTTGCCCCCATGCCAATGCACCCAACTGTTCCTGAGCCCACCCCAGTCTCCCTGGGGGACTGGGTACTCCTCAAGCAGCTAGCTCCTGTCTCTAGCGGTGGTGGACAGGACCCTACACTATGATCCTCACCATCCCTTCAGCTGTCAAGCTCTGGGACATCAGTACTGGTACCCCCAGGATCAAGTGAGCATCTGTCTACCCAGGACCAATGGTCTGTCCAGTGATTGGGGTCCTCCACCCTCCAGTTTTCCAGAATGTTTCAAAGAGGGGCCAAGATGGACAAGTCTATCTACTTGTGTATCTTACTCGTTCACCTTTGTCTCTTTTGCCCTCTGGGCTATATTTTCCCTCAGAATGTTCATGCCTTTTAACACAAAGCCATAGATAGCCTTTGCTATGACACCAAGGTGTAAATCTGTTCCAACTGTTTTACAGACGCCTGAATGTTTCTGGGGAAAGAGTGCTGCTACTGTATCAGGAAATCTGGTCTGGTGGAAACTAATAAAGAGTCATTCCACAAACTGAGGAACTTTGCCAATACAACCAGGGCACATCTTCATTCCGTTCTTCCTGGCAATCTTCACTCTTCCTCTGGCTAGCCCCAGTCATAGGGTCAGAGATAATAATCTATATTTTTTTTCTACTAGCAACTGGCCTTCTCTGCTCGCTGCAGGAATGGATTTGTGGGGTCTCCAGGGTGGTGGTTAACCGAATGTTTCTTCACCTGTAACTCCCACTGAGCATGATCTACTGACCCCCGACTCCCCTTTTCCACATCGTCCCAAGCCAACACGAAGTAGCCAAACTTGAACTGGCTACCATATATCCAAAAAGGTCAGAATGTTTGACTGGAATCTCCAGCTCACTCCTGCTTGATCTGAAAAACTCCATTCCTCTCTCTCCAAACCACACCCTCTCAGATACTCTCTAACAAAGAAAAGGTGCCAAAAAACCCATTCTTGGCAGCTGCAACAGGTCCTCTCCTGAAGGTGCCAGCAACCCAAGTCCCCACCCAAAGCAGTCAGCTTTTGACCATACTTGAGCCCAAACCCAGCTCTGGTGGGCTGTCATCCCTCCTCACCTGCAGGCTATATAAGCATGTGACTTCTCTTTCCTCTCTCTCTGGGGCTGGAGAACTCACCCAAGAGTTGCTTTGCTCAAATAAACAGTTCTTTTACTTTTTTCAGTTTGGTTTGATCTGGCTTACTGCACCAGCAGAGAAACCTATTAGCACGATACAGGAAACCTATTATGGCCCTTTAATATAGTTCTTCACGTTGTGGTGACCCCTAAACATGAAATTACTTTTTTTTTTTTTTTTTGGTTTTTCGAGACAGGGTTTCTCTGTAGCTTTTTGGTGCCTGTCCAGAAACTAGCTCTTGTAGACCAGGCTGGCCTCAAACTTTCAGAGATCCGCCTGCCTCTGCCTCCCGAGTGCTGGGATTAAAGGCGTGCACCACCACGGCCCGGCTCATGAAATTACTTCTGTTGCTACTTCATAACTGTAATTTTGCTATGCTTATGAAACATAGTGTAAATGCCTGATATGCAGATACCTGACATAGCAGGTTGAGAACAGCTGCCATGGAAGATTTGAATATAAATGTTGCTGGAAAACATTTAAGGATCCTCTTCCAACCCAGGCCCGCTGATATCCTACTTGGGGTTACTCTAGTTCTGAAATATGCTAAAATCTTAACCTCATTTTGGAATCCTGAAAGGAGAAAGGGGGAAGAGCCCATTCTTTCTCCCCGGCTTTTTGTCACTTCCTTGTTTTCTTTTTTGAGAAAGAATCCCATATACTCTAGGTTGGCTTTGAACTTCCTATTGGCTGAGGGTGATCTTGAACTTGTTTTTGTTAAAAAAATAAAAATATAATAAAATAAAATAAAATAAAAAATAAAAGTAAAAGTAATGCAGATCTTTAATCCCAGAATTTAGGACGCGAAGGACAGATGGATTTGTGTGAGTTTGTGGCCAATCTAATAAACAGAGCTGGTCCTAGGACAGCCAGGGCTACACAAAGAAAGCCTGTCTTGGAAAACAAACAAACAAACAAAAATAAAAAATTAAAAGTACCTATTCATTTATTCTTTGTGTGTGTGTGTGTTCCCCAATGCCTTGGCACTTGTGTGGAGGTCAGAGGACAGCTTATGGGAGTTTGTTATCTCTTTCACCACTTGGGCTAAGTTGCCAGGCTTGGCAGCAAGTCCCTGACAGACCTTGCCCTTCCTCTTGGGTGGAGGGATTATGAGCATGGTCTGCCACCCCAGTCTATAATCTCCTCAGTGGAGTTTATTTTCTTTGTAATAGTTTTATTGATTTTTCTGTTTCTGGACTTGGTTTTGTTTTCAGAACTCATCCACTGTTGGCCACCAGCTAGCTACTAGGGACATGTCAGTCATTTGCTTAATAATACACAGGTTAATTTCTTCCAAAAGACCAGCAACAGAAAGGGTTTAAACCAGTACATTTAGGTTTATGTAGTTGGTCTCAACAGAATAACATTTATTTCTGGGTCCACAAGGAAAGTTGGGTTGAGTGGGTAAGGACAGCAGAGGAAATGCTGATAGCTAATTCAGATTGTCCACCATGATGCAGAATGACAAATTAGGTCTTATTTCTAATGTAGCAGGAAAAGAGAAGTCATTTGACCAGTTTCCTACCGGGCCTCTGTGAATTCCTAAATAAGGCTAAATGTGAAGCTGGCAGGGGTGAAGCTTGGGGTAAAGAAGGGCACTTCTTACAGCCCATCATCACACAGCCCTGCCTCCTCTCTTCTTTTTCTAGCCACTCAAGCTAATGAGTGACAGTGATCCTGTCCCCAGGGCTAGAGTGACTATAAACAATGCTGCCTAGGAAAATATCGGCTTCCAGTCTGGTTTCTTGAGAGTGTTCTAAAGCTGTATGCAGAGAATCCTCACCTAGGGAGTCACAGTTGATGGACAGACATCACCATTGGTGAGTGGTCTTAGCTTTCCTCAGTCTCTGCCTATCTCCTACACCTCTCCTGATCCTTCCTTTTCCAGGCAGTTCCCCATACAAATATCAAGTTCTGAAGGTCTCTGTCCTATGGCCAGACCCAGCCACAACACTCGCACCTCCACAGGTGCCTCGAGTTCTGCCAGCCAGAGGAGGGGACTCGCACTCCTTAGATACCTGTCTGTATCTACAGAGCTAAGATTTAATGTGCCACAACAGTATCGAGGTTGCACTGGTGTAGCCAAGTAGAAAAGGTGGAACAAACTTGTAACCCCATCACTTATAAGTGAGAGAAAAAAAAAAAAAACAAATATCAACCCTCTGATGTGTAGCTAGGGCTACAAAGAGAAACCCAAAAACAAATAT
This sequence comes from Alexandromys fortis, assembly GCF_014885135.2. Classification (NCBI taxonomy): domain Eukaryota; kingdom Metazoa; phylum Chordata; class Mammalia; order Rodentia; family Cricetidae; genus Alexandromys; species Alexandromys fortis. The sequence continues at coordinate 26,112,341 of NW_026067924.1, read as the reverse complement.
TTAAGCTGGATGGTGGTGGTACATACCTTCAGTCCCAGCACTCGGAAAGGCAGAGGCAGGCAGATATCTGTGAGTCTGAGACCAACCTGGCCTATAGATGAGTTCCAGGACAGGCAGGAAGTAACAGGTATCTTTAGTTACACAGTAAGTTTGAGGCCAACCTGGGCTACGTGAGATCCTGTCTCAAAACCAAAACAATGCTACAGGTAAAATTCTGCATCTTTGACATAGATGGGGATGCAAACCCAGCACATGCCTTCTGCTCACCAAGCCTCTTTCTTTCTTTCTTTTTTTTTTTTTGGTATGGCGGCTTCTCTATCCATCCATGCCTTAGAAGCAATGAGGGTGTCTGATTCAGATGCATGTCCCCCAAGTTCAGAAACCAGTGTGAGATATGCTCTTTTCTATGTCATTCTTCCTCTGCCCGCACCAATCCTGGTGCTTCTCCCACATGTAAAAAGAAGCGAAGAATCTGGGGAGATGGCTCAGTTGGTATAGAGTTTGCCATGCAAGCATGAGGACCTGAGTTGGAATCCCAGGTACCCCTGTAACAATCCAGATGGGAGCACGCGTCTGTGATCAAAGTGATTGGGGTAGTGGAGATAAAAGGATACCTGGGGCTGGTTGGCCAGGTACTCAACTGAGTCAGTGAGCTCTAGGTCTGTGTGAGAGACGCCGTCTCAATGATCTAGGTAGAGAATGAATGAAATACCCAACATCATGGAGAAAAGTTGAGGCTTTGAAGCATCAAAGAGTCTAGGAGAGGCTGTTGGTGAAAGTGTAGCCCAGCTGCAGTAGAAGACTCCAGCATTCTTGAGATGCCAGGTCAAGAAACAGGAGCAGTGGTGCGTGCGGAGCCAGCCTGAGCCTAGAAGACAAGCGGTGTGTGCTGCTGCGGAGGGTGGAGGCTGGAGAAGGGACCCAAGACTCGTGGAGCAGACCAGAGGATTGTAAGTAAATCTAAGATATTGACATTGAATTATTTACACTGTGGGAGTGTGGTTTTCCTTTGTTCAGATTGTGACCATGTCCTGATTTTTTCCTCTTGGAGTAAGAAAGTATTTAACTTATTATTTTTTTTATAGGGACCCACAGTTGAGAGATTTTGAATTTTTAAAAGAGATTTTGAATTTTAAGAGATTTTTGATTTTTTTTACAGAGACTGAACTTTTGAAGTGTTTGAATTTGTGAAGACCATTGGAATTTTAAGTTTGTAATATGCGTTATATTTATGATATTTATTAATCTGAGATATAGGGAATGAACCAAAAAGGAGAGGTTATGTCTTAAAAAGTTTTGTGTGTCAGGTTAAAAAGAGGTCAGTTGTGCTGGCTAATTTTTTATTAACTTGACACAGGCCAGAGTCATCTGAGGAGGGAACCCCAATTGAGGAAATGCCTCCATAACATCGGGTTGTAGCTAGGAGTTTGATCTTTGGGGCATGCTGGATGCCTGCTCTAAGAGGAGCTCTTTTGAGAAATGCCCATGCAACATACACAGTTACAAATGCTCAAACGATATCTCTAAGCTCTTCATTTCAAAAGAATCCACTTTGTCTTTCTTCTCCGAAAATGACCCAGGACTTGGACACACCATAAACAGCCAAGAGAGATTAGAAGCAGTTTTTGCCCATAAGAGGCTTATCCATCATAATATCCCTTACCCCCTTTTTGGTAATTATTGGAATCTTGGGCAAAAATCTGGAGATAATGATGTTTAAGTAGAATCCTAATTTACCCTTAAATTTCTGCTCAAGCTAAGAGCTTCTCTACTATTATTATTATTCTTTTAAGACAAGGAAGAGCCCTAGGGGAAGGTGACAGAATGGGAGTTTCCAGAAAGGTTGGAATTACCAATGTACGGGGAGATTTGAATGAGAATTTACATATTTATTAGTTCCAGGCCAACTTGAGCAATAAAATATAGATGCAGCAACTTACCAGATGCTTCCCAGGCAGAGAACATGCCTTCTGCACATCACTACACATGTGAGAAAATCGTTTGTGCTTTTTCTTGTTCTTTGCTTGAATGAGGACCAAAAATGAAAAGAGAATTCTTATGGTGATATGGCTTTTCCTTTTGTTCCTTGCAGTGTGGTTCCAGATACCATGGAAGAGGATCGCTGGTCCTCCATTATATCATGGGTCACATCATGTTGATTAAAGAGTGAGTTTCGGTTACTGTTGGAGAACATTATTTTAAGGTGTGTTACTTTTGTTTATGCTGCTTTGTTTCATTCTATGAAGCTGTGATTCTTTGCCTATCTGAAACACCTGGTGGTCCTAATAAAGAGCTGAATGGCCAATAGCTGGGCAGGAGCAAGGATATGCAGGGCTGGCAGGCAGAGAGTATAAACAGGAGGGGAAAAAAGCCAGGCGGTAATAGTGCATGCCTTTAATCCCAGCACTCGGGAGGCAGAGGTAAGTGGATCTCTGTGAGGTTTGAGGTCAGCCTGGTCTACAAGAGCTAGTTCCAGGATGGGCACCAAAGTTATACAGAGAAACCCTATCTTGAAAAACAAAACAAAACCAAAAACCAAACCAAAACAACAAAAAAAGAAGGAGAAATGAGGAAGAGGGAGCAACTGGAGAACAAGGGGCAGAGGATGTCAGGGGCCAGTAGGTTGTGGAGTAAGAGTGAAAGTTATATGGGCTTCTGTAAGAAAAGGAAAAAGCCCAGAGGCAAAGGTAGTCAGGATAATTTAAGCTAAGAAAAGCTGGCCGGAAACAAGCCAGGCTAAGGTCAGGCATTAATAAGTAAGAATAAGTTTCTGGCATGGGGACCTTGGGGGAGGGTCCAGGAGGGAGGGGAGAGGCAGGGAGGGGAGCAGAGAAAAATGTAGAGCTCAATAAAAATCAATAAAAAAATGCAACAGGAAAAAAAAAAGAATAAGTTTCTGTGTGTGATTTGTTTGGGAGCTAGGTGGTGGGCCCCCCAAAAAGCCACAAGAGCAAAACAACAAGTGATAAGGCTTATGACCTGGAAGGAGTCAGGTGCTCTTGAATGTCAACCAGGTGATGGTTTTTTTCTTCTTAGCCACAGGGAAAAGCTTAGTAGTCATGATTTAATTGGACCTTAAAGAATCCCCATCAAAGGGCACAGCGGAGGGAGTCCTATTTATCAACACTAAATAAACACATGGTGAAGTATGCATAAATATTCTTTATATAAACACGACACAACATTAAATAGTTCAGGTACAGACACACCACTGAGAACACATCCGCTGATGTCAAAGTCGGCTGTAAACACCACCTCCCCCTGAATACAAAAGCTCTGGGCTCACAACACGGATGGATGCCCTGCACAAGGGAAGGGTTCTCCACAGCCCTCCCATACCCCCCACCCGCTCCCCACACAGTCCCGGCAGAAGGGAAAGAAGGAAGGAACCCAACAATACAGCAGCCACGAGAACAAGAGCAGCAGACCCCCTCCCCCGGAGAAAACACGGTGCACTTGGGGCAAGTCAAAGGAGAATGCAAAAATCAGTTGTCACAATGGGAAGAAGGAAATTTTGAAGCAATACTTTTTCCGAGTGCAATTCTTTCTTCAGAGGACGTGTAGCTTCCTGACACAAACGATTCCTGGGTGAAGGTTATACAGTGACAACCAGAAGTCCTGGCTCCTGCTACATCACAGGAGGTAAGGCCTCCTTTCCTCCCGGAGGTGCCAAGTAGCAGGAAGTGAAATGCAAAGCTTTCTGTCAGGCCCCTGGCACAGTATTTCCTTCGCTTTTCCGTGTAAATGTGGATATATTGCTGTATGTGACATTCAAAGGTGACTCTAGGATTGAGTTTCAAGCAGTTTAGATCCCAGATTTTGTTTTGAAACATTCAGATTTAGACGATGAAATTCAAACATGTACAGAGTTCATCCTTTTGATCTCAGAGGGGCCCTAGTTCAGCTCTGCTGACAGAGCTGATAGCCCAGGAGACAGTAAAGCACTCAGAGTCCAGTCAAGACGTGGTGCGGACTGACCCGCCTCGAAACTGTCCGTCTAGCACAGGTTTGCTGAGAAGGCCTGGCTTCTCTGTGCTGGGTATTATTCTTCAGGGTGGTTTGTGGAAAACAGCTCCAGTGTCAAAAACCCAAACCCAGACCCAACCTCAAACTGGGCTTAATTCACTTTCAATATCATATTAGGATCCTAGAGGGCTTCAGTTACCAAAGCACTGAAAGCATATACGGTAGGAACCTTTTGCCAGTTCGGTGTTCCCCATCACGTTATGTACACTATGTGTGTGCGTGCCGAACTCACACATAGATAGGTATACATGTATTCATATGCGATTTTGTTTGAAACTTGAACTGCACAAAACGGTACTTTGCAAGAACCAAGAATCAAATCCACAAATAGAGAGTTTAACAACACACCAAGAGGGGACGGAAGCTGATTGGGACAATCAATTGGGACAGCTCTGCAATGTACAAAATAACTCGGAACCACAGATTTCCAAGCCTGCCGTGCTTCACATGGGGTCTGGAGGGACACCTTGAGACCCTTGGGACGAGCACATGGCAACTCGTGCAGGGAGCTCACCTGTGATTTCAGAGCTAGTGGGAATGAAAAGACCTAGGCAAACCAATTTCAGAGGATTCTTGCTTCAAGGCAATATGTATTTTTTTCTCTGTAAGAAAAAAAACACTTAAAAGTCTACTTCAGAATATATTTCTTTATATTCAGCAATATGTTTTTCTCTCTTTCCTGCTGAATTGGCATTTGGCCAAAATCAGTTTATTCAGTAGATCAGTAAACAGGCAGCTTCTTTCCTGTGTGGTTGATAAAAATCGCTTTATCACCATCAGGAACGGCCTCCCACTTGTGCCAGACTCCTGCTAGGCCTTGTGGGCTGATGTGCGTGTGTGGTCATTGCTACTGACAAACCCTTTTCCTACAAGGCCTGCTCGGGCACTCGCTTGTGAAAAATGACCGACTGTCTTTGCTGGTACTGCTGTTTGCGTCTCTTCCGTTTGTCACACTGGCATAAGAGAAGCATCTTGAAGGTGGTTCTGAATGTTTTGTTGCACAGGGCATAGCACACGGGGTTCACGGTGCTGTTGATATAGCACAGCCAGTAGCCCAGATTCCAATAGGTTTTGGGTATGCAGCTGTCACAGAAGGTATTCACCAGGACCATGATGTTGTAGGGGGTCCACGTGATGATGAAGGCCAGCAAGATGGCGCTGAGGGTCTGGGCTGCCTTCTTCTCCTTGATGAGCGACATCCTTTTCCGCTTGGTGATCTGACTTCTGGTCTTCAGAGCAAACCTCTTAGCCAGCGTGGCTTCCTTGAAGGACAGAGGGAGAGCGGCCGTGGTCTTGTCCACTGAGGAGTTGGTGCTGGAGGTCTTGGCTGTGTCCACGGCGGACTCTAACTGGATGGGAAGCTTGGAGAAGTCCTTCTGACAATTGTCACCATCATCCATGCTTTTCTGGGTCTGCAGCTTATTGGCATTTCGTTCCACATCAACAGTTCCCAGGTCCTCGTCGGGCACCTGCAGGTTGTCTGAGGATGGTAGCTTGGTAGCGTTGAGGATGGTGTTGTGACCTGGCAGCTTGAGCACAATAGAATAGATGGCTCTGGTCTCCGAGCCAATGTCCTCTTCATCTGAGGAGGCGGAGTTTTCCAGAGAGGCAGCAGCGTCATTGTTATTCCAGCTGTCACTACTACTATGGTCTTGGTCCATCTGCTCAACACTGGGCTTCCAGCTCTTGGTCGTGAACCAGAAGTGACAGCGGCCGTACTTTCTCCTGGAGGAGCGCTTCATGCTCTGCTGCAGTTCATAGCTGCTGCAGCTTCGAGAACTGCCTGTGGGGTGGACAAAGTTTTCTGCCTCAGCTTCTGTGCCAGAGGCCTGTAGCCCAGCCAGCTCTTTGGTACGTTTTTCAGTTTCCTTATAGATCCTCCAATATAAAATAGTCATGATGGTGACGGGCATATAAAAGGCAGCAATCGCCGTGCCGAAGGTGATGGTGGGCTCGCTCAGGAACTGAATGAAACATTCTCCTGGGGGCACAGTTCTCTTCCCTACAAAGTATTGCCAGAACAAGATGGCAGGAGCCCACAGGACAAAGGAGATGACCCAAGCTAGCCCAATCATCACACCAGCCCGTTTGGTTGTTCGTTTGGCTCGGTAGGTGAGTGGCCTTGTGATGGAAAAGTACCTGTCAAAACTGATGACCAGCAGATTCATGACAGAAGCATTGCTGGCCACATAGTCAATAGAAAGCCAGAGGTCACAGGCTAAGTTCCCCAGTGCCCAGCGGTTCATAATGATGTAGGTGGTGAACAGGTTCATGGAAATGACCCCGATGATGAGATCTGCACAGGCCAGGCTTAGGAGGAAGTAGTTGTTGACTGTCTTCAGCTGTTTGTTGACCTTAAATGCCACAATGACAAGGATGTTGCCAATGATGGTCACTAATGCCAGGAAGCCTGTTAAGAATGCAATGAAGACCACTTGCCAGACGGTGTGACCCCCCAGAGGGTCGTTGGAGGTGTCGTTGGAGGAGAAGTTCCCAGCTGCTTGCGAAATGTTGTAGCTGCCCAAGTGAGTGACTGTCCCCAAGGGCAGCCCTGCCTCTGAGGAACTGTGCGCCCAGGAAGAGCTGATGTTGGGAAACAAAGGCGAGGTTGTGCTGTTACTGTGCAAGGCCATTGTGACTCTCTGACATAGTCTGGGGAAGAAAGAGAAAAGACGAAGTTAGGAAAGATCTTTGTTCTGTTTGGTAATTTTTTTTTGGGGGGGGGCAGCTTACTTATTTTTTCATATATATGTTCTTATAAAGATTAAATGTGATCTTTGACCATTACATACAATTCATACTAAATACTTATCAACCCCAGTTTCTCTTAATTCTCTCCCCCTTCTGTCTACCTGTCCCTTCTTTTCTGGAAATCTTTCTTACATTTCTGTCTACATTTTTGTTTTGAGGGAGGGTTTCAGTCTGTAACCTAAGCAGGTCTGGAACTCACTCCTTAGCCTTCAAACTTGTGGCCTTTCTGTCTCAGGCTTGCAGAGCTGGAATGAGGTGGGCACCACACTTGGTTTTGTACGGCCCGCATTTAGGAAGTGTGTTACAAGACACAAGCTTCAAAGCAGTTGCATATAATTGAGTTAATTCTCTAATGTGAAGGGTAGGAGTCAAGGGCATGCTGGGATCCATCTGTTCAAGGCAGAATAATTAGCAAAGGGACTGACCTTTGTGCTTTCCCTCATGTGTGTACATACATTTCGTGGAACACTGACATCAAACAAAACTCTGATTTACTTACTTCTCTCATTTTCACAAGAGCAAATGCTTATAGGGCAATTATTTGACCATAAAGTTACCTTCTTCCTGCTTGATAAATGGATGTGAGTTATTTGCATTTTATCTACCAGATAAAATGATGAACATTTAGACATCTAAGACTTCAGACATAAGCAACTTGAAGGTGATACCAGCTATTCAAGCCTTACTGGAATGATCCAAGCCAACCCAAAGCAGGACAGAAAATTGTGTCCAACATTTCACATAGTACTGTCTCTTTATTTTCATCCTTATTTATTTAGAAACAGGGTCTCATGTAGCTCAAACTGGCCTTAACCAGATTATGTAGCCAAGAATGACTTTGAATTCTTATCCTTGAGTCTCTAACTCTGGAGTGTAAGTATTAAAGTAGAATAATTGGGCCTGGGGAGCCTAGCAGGGCTTTCTGCATGATAGGAGGGCACTCTCCTAACTGAGCTACATCCTTAACTCATGACATTGTGTCTTTAAACATTATTGAAATATGTAATATACGGTTTTTTAAAAAATAACATTTGATAGCATGCTCATTTCTTATATACTTTCTAAAGAGCCTTAATCTTCCCAGGGTCTCATCTTCTGCAAAGGTTCTTGGAGCTAGTGGCTACGTTTCCTTCTTTTCTTCAGGGTCTGCACGGTAGCCCTGTTTACAGTCCACCTTGCACCAACCGAGCCCCACTCTGCATCATACATTGACATCCACAACAACTTCTAGGGCCCCTTTCCACTGCGGCATGGTCCAGGGCTCCGCACTCATGGGAACTGATCATGTTCTGGTGTCTTGTTTGCTTGTTTTATGACAGCCATGCTGATTTCATTACAAATAAACATAACACCCAGAACTCCCAAGGCTTCTTGTCTGTTGTCTTTTATTTTTCTTACTAAGGGTGACGCAGGAGATGTCTGTAACTTGCCGTTCTTTCAGCTGTTCTCTTGTGTCCAGCCTGATACTCTTACCAGCATGTTTTGTGATAGGTGTTTGCCACCTGACCTAGAGTCCTTGACCACAGTAATGGACTTGACACACATACAAACAGAGATCATAGGTTTGGTGAATTCACATGGATGCTGGAAAGAGAGAAAGTCCGTCTTTAGGGGTGCCGGGTTCTGTTCACCACCTTTGTATCCATATGCAAAATCCGAAACGTAAGTGAAGGCAGAAGACAGATAGGAGGCAGGAGTGATGGGATGGCACCCTAAGAAAGAGACAGTCTGAGGGTAGTACTTTCAAAACTAGACATAGCTATTCCTAAATCAACAGGACCCCCTTGACCTTGGTTATATAACCAAAATGTTCCCTTTGTTTCTTGGGAGATTGAAGGAAGGCTTTGATTACCACAACAAATGATTCTTGATTAATCTGTTTGATTAAAGTATCAAGTGGATATTCTAGATCAGTCTCTATATCTAATATATAAATTGAGGATTATAGTTAATAAAGTTGTATTAGAATTTTCTTGTTAAAGCAAGTGGGCTTGAGTTGCTCTTACCACACATGCAATAATCTGCAGTAACAGATATGTAAATCTGTGTCACTATGGAAACCATTTGTTCTCTTAATATGTTGTGAATATCAACTATACAGGAAGAAATTGGTTCAAATTTTTTTGTTATGCTTGTTTATTTACTTAGCTTTTTGTATGTGTGCACATGTATTGTGGGTACATATGCCATGGTGCATGTATGGAGTTCATAGGACAACTTGGGCAACTGGTTCTCTCCTCTTACTGTGTGGATTCCGGGAATCTAACTCAGGTCACCAGGCTAGGCAGCAGGTGCCTTTCCACGCTGGCCCATCTGACTGGCTCAGGTCACCAGGCTAGGCAGCGAGTGCCTTAACATGTTGGCCCTTCTGACTGGCTCTTGAAATTTGTTTTTTAAAAAAATAAAAAGTGATTGGAAGTAAAAAAAATTAATGTGGTCATGGTCAGCATTAGTACATCTCAGTTCTTGCTGGTGCCACTGTGATTGGTCTGCAGAATCCAGGAAGTCCCAGGATATATATTATGGGATGTGATCCATCCCATAACTGAGAGTGAAGATATGCATAAGATCTTTTTAAAAAATCAGAAAGTCATGTGGACAATAAGAAAGCCCTTCCTGTGGACATCACATCTTACTATATAAATGCAAAACAACTGGATTTGTTCAGCTGGCCAATTAGGTACCAGAGAATGTGAGAAATTTAGAGATAAAGGCTCAGGTTAGTTATTTTCTTTTAGTTTCTTTTATTCCACTAGTCCACAGAGCACCACAGTCCTCTGATCGATTCTGGAAAAGTGAGACAAAGCTCTCAATTTAAAAAATCTTTAATTAGAAACTCTAAGTGACTTCCTGCTTCCCAGAAGTCTAAATTATATTTCTTTAAAGTTTTGTTTCTTTACACGTATGTGTTTTGCCTGCTGTATGTGCACCACCTGTGCGCTTGGCCCCCATGCGGGTCAGAAGAGGGCATTGAATCCCTGGAACTGGAATTACAGATGGTTGGGAGCCAACACACAGACGCTGGGGACCAAGCCTGGGCCTGTGCAAGAGCAGCAAGTGCTCTTAACCCCCAAGCCATCTCTCCAGCCCCCGAATTCCACTTCTAAATTAATCCTTCTTTTTCTTCTCATGGCCCTGGAGGAACCTTAGCAGTCGGCAGCCATGTTTTTGAAGGACCAGCTTCCTGGCATCTTTTCTCTTTAGAATACATCATCCGCAGGGCTTGTTTTGGGTCTCTGCTTTGGACCAGAGCGGTCTGTTTTCTGTCAGAGTTCATTACAGCACTCCACAGCAATGTCTTCATGAATGGACAGAAAGATCGCATCAGGCCACTAGGTGGCAAAGTTGGCTCAAAGAACAACCTTGGTGGGTGCCAGAAGCCGCCTAAGCAGCAGGCCGTCCCTGAGCTGGCTTAGTTCAGTCACGCAGCGGAGGAGGGCATCAAACAGGGTGGACAGAGCTTTGCAATCAAACGTGTCTTTAAAGGGAATCAAACTTGTGAACTTAGCCCTCGTCTTCATTTCAAGCTGTGAGGAGGAGAGACGATGCCTAATATGGCACAGCGGTTCTTGTTGTGAACAAAACATTTCCGCACGCCAAAAGTGGGGTAAAATTCCACTTAAAAAGGAGAAGGCTTGTTTTTAAAAAGGACGACGTATCAGTCTGCCTTCCTGGTTGCTGCCTTTCATCAGCTTTTATTCGACGTGACAAAAAAAAAATGTGACATGCTTGGAAAAAAAAAAAAAACCTCACATCAGTACCGCCGAGGCCTGGCACCGGCTCACGAAATAACATAGTTTAACCTTAAAAACAAACATCCGAGTTGGATGATTGTGGATCTCCGCGAGCACCTTTCAAGCCTAAAACGTTTATTTTAAAAAAACTAGTCTTTAGAGAAATGGAATGAAATAAAAAAAATCAAATATGAGTGAGACCCCTTTACCCAGAGAGGGTTAGCGCACTGCCCCCGACACGTTCTTGAAGGAGAGAAAGCCCTGACAGTCTGAGACCTGCTGTCTTTCTACATTCTGAAGGTCGTTCAATGTCATTTGCTCTGGTTGCTAAGCTTTTGTGATGGAAGAGAAGAAGTCACACTTTGGGGGGAAAAAAACCCTTGATCTTACACAGCCTTGGAAATAATTTTGCTTAAAGATCTCCTAGGGGCTGGGAGTTGGCTCAGTGGGTAAAGCACTGGCCGCAGGAGCCCAAGGACCTGAGTTTGGATAGCCCAGAATCCAAGGAAAAAAGTGAGTGCCACAGAGCATGCCTGTAATTCCAGCTCTCCTATGGTGAGATGGGAGGCAGACAGGAGGATCACTGGAAGCTTGTTGGCCAGCTAGCTTATTATACAGTCACAGAGCAACAAGGGACTGTCTTACGCAAGGCAGGTGGGGACTGAAACCTGAGGTAGTCCTTTGACCTCCACATGTGCCCTGTGGCATGTGTGTGCCTGCACTCACACACATGAACATGTACGCATACACATATACAACTGCATAAATAAAATATATGTGCATACATAAAAAATAGTAGAAAAAATCATCACAGTTTGGACCAAAGATTTAGGATATATGTCAATACACATACTACAAAGTCACCCAGCAAAGCCCATGCAATTGCCCCACTATTTACGCTATTGCTACTGACAAGTTTTACTCCTTATGTTTTTTTTAAAGGTCCATACTTATCAGACTATCTGTCTTTATAGCCACACGTGCCCCATATATCTGATTTCCACAAATACTTCCATATGTTTACATACCCCAACTGATACATGTTTGTACACACACTGCAAGTCTGGAAAAAAAAAAACCCCAAAAAAGTAGAAGCAGTGTGTGAGGTGGACAGAGGAAGTCCTGCCACAGCACGTAAGGGTCAGGAGATGTCCCGAACACTAACACCTGGCAGGTCAGAGAGCCCCTGATCTTGTTTCCACATTACAGAAAAATGCAGACTATACTATCCGAGGATCAAACGGATATAATATAAAACACCCAACACAGCCAGCCTGATCCACAGTAGTTTCTTAGAAATGGTAAGATTAATTGAACGCTCCTCCCTGACTGGTTACGGAATGGTCTTTTGTAAGATTTACAAAAGCTCACTTTTCATTGAGTCTAAAGAGATGGTCATACTTCAGGAGACGCTTGCTTCCCCTGGGGGGGACGTTTGGCAATGTCTGGAGCTGTTACTCCTGTAACGACTTGAAGAGAATGTGTTCCTGGCATCTAGCGGGTAAATGGCAGGGATGCTGCAGACACAGGACAAAGAACTGTCTGGTTTCAAGCGTCAATAAAACTGAGATGGACAAATCTTGGCACTAACAGAGATGAAAGAGGCTCAGAAAAAATGTTATAATATTCTGTTTTGCCAGGAAAAATCTGGAAAATATCCTGGTACTCTTTAATGTGGCAAACTTCAATTCTCTTCAAGAATCAGCTCTGGGGGTGGCGGTGGAGCAGCTTGGTAACACGTTTGCCTTGCAAATCCAAAGCAGCCATGTATTCCCCAGGAGCATGTAAGAAAAGGTTGGTGTGGTCACACACACTCATCACCTTAGCTCTGGGGCTGGTGGATTCCTTGGGCTTCTTGGAAGCCAGGCTTTCCTTACCTCAGTGAGCTCTCGGCTAGTGAGAGACTATGTGTCAAAAAGAAGGTGGGGTTGGTGATATGGCTCAGCAAGCAAAGGCACTTGCCATGTAATCCCAGTGACCTGAGTTTGATTCCTGAAAACCATGTAAAAATGTCAGATATAGTGGCTCAAATCTGTGATCCTGGCCCCAGCCCTCCTTTGGGGAGAACTGTGGTGGACAAGTCAGGAGAATCAAGCTATCATATGCAGGGCAAGAGCAGAAATAACAAAAGAGATCCTGCCTTAAAAACAAGGTAGAGGGACTGGAGAGATGGGTCAGCAGTTAAGAATGCTTACTGCTCTTTTGAGGGACCTGGGTTCAATGTCAAATACCAACACGGTGGCTCATAACTGTCTGAAATTCCAGTTCCATGGGATCCAATGACTCTTCTGGACATTGGAGGTACCAGGCACATACAACCTGGAACCCACTTATACACGTAAAATAATAAAATTGGAAAAAAACCCCAAAGTAGCAGTAAAGAACCCTTGAAAAGTTTTTCTTGGTCTCCACCTGTACATTGCTGCACCTTTGCACACACACACACACACACACACACACACACACACACACCAAAACAGAACAAAACGCAAGGTGGATAGCACCTGTAGGACCGTAGCTGAGGTTGTGCACACACATACAGAACCCGGGACAGCATACAGCACACAGGCAAGTTGGCTCCTCTGTCTAGGCCTGACCTCTGCTCTAGCAAGCACAGTTTCAAACAATACGTGTTTATAAAGCAGAAAGCAGGAACCCAGTCCTCCTGCCCTTGCCTCTCATTCTCAGCCCCCTGAGGTAACCACTGGCAACAGTTTACTTAATGAGTAAATATTTGTTAGGGGAATGGAGTGTCCTTCCAAAATGTGGTCTTCTGCAGAATTGTACATGCATACTTTAAGCACTTATTTCATGCCAGGCCCTGCTGTACACACATGTATTAAGCCATCCAGCCCTTGCTTCCATGCTGTGAACTGAGTCAGTTACTGAACTGTCACTTGAGAAGATGGAGGTATTGAGAAGTGGAGTGGTGGCCTGGTCATTCAGCTCCTAAGAGTTGATTCAAGAGCTGGGGAGATAGCTCAGTGGGTCATATGCTTCCTGTGCAAGCACCAGGAGCTGAACTCCATGCCCGGAATCCATGTGAAAACCTGGGCTTGGTGGTGTGTGCTTTAATCCCAGTGCTGGGGAAGTGGAGACTGGTGGCTTCCAGGGGCTCTCTGGCCAGTCTGTCTAGACTGTCTGGCAAGTTCCTTGCCAGTGAGAGACCCTGCCTCAAAAAACAAGGTAGAGAGTTCCTAAGGAACGCGATTTGAGGTATGAGTGTGTGCTCGCTAACTTTCTCTTTCTCTCACTTAACAGCATGTTACAGACATTGTTCTTATTCGGTGCCAATAAAGCCTTAGTGACACATGTGTTTGCAAAGGCACAAGGGACCATCCAGGATCCAGCAGCTGGCACACCATGTCCTTGGCTCAAGTGGAATTTCCAGGGTAGTAGAGAGCATGAGATACTGTGTTTGCTAAAAACTCCTCTAAATGAAATGTTGCAGACCTCAGCATCAGTGAGGCCAATACAAATCTCAAAAATCCTTCCAAAAATAAAATAGCTGGTTTCCAGAACAATCTCTCCTCACTAGCTCCTTACTGTGTTAGTGGGGAAGGGAAGCCTCCTGTATCAGGTTCTCATGTTAAGTGAACCAGACACGAATCGTCCGCTCTACATTCCAAAACTGAGCAGCAGATCCAAGAGATGAATGGATATGAAAGGATTCAGATGAAGCAGATGATGGACCAGGAGCTTACAGCCATATTCGTTAACCACCAAGGGCATATGAAGACTGTGATTAAACTGTCAAGTGTAAATTAAGTTTCTTAAATTTGTTATGTAAGCATTGAAGATGGGGGTTTTTACCACTGAAAACACTATCTGTGGAAATGAGAATAGAGAATTTGTGAGAACCAAAATAAAATAATAATAAAATGTATATTTTGGCAGCGCCGGTGCCATTAAATCTTAGAAAACAATGACCTCTTGTTTTGAGTTTCCTGTATCAACTGGAAACCAGAGCTCATGCGAGTGTGAATTCTGGCCCTCTGGGACCCAGCACAAAGCAGCGAGGAAGAAAGTTGAGCCAGCCAAACAAACAAACAAAAAACCAAAACACAGGAGGGATAAGACTGAAGAAAACTAAATACCAAAAGTGTGAAATCAATACAAATAGATTTACTCAGGCCGAAAAAGAAGAAATTCTAACATAAGGAAGCAGAAAGTCATAACTGCCCATTGAATGCCGAGGTTTGGTGCCGAGAATTAGCCTCAGAAGTCTCTATCACATTGCACATGTTCCGACTGACTGACACATGACTCGCTCCCCGGGCTGCGCACTAGCTTTCTGCCATGATGAATGTGTTCGTATAATACACTCCCTTCCCCCTCTGAGTTCCATCAGTGCCAGGCACACAGCGTGTGGCTCTACATGTCACAAGAGGGTCGGGGGGAGGGGGGAGCTTCAGACCTAGTCACACAGGTACAAGCTGGCAGTGTGCTTCTGCTCCCTGCTTGGGTAGCTTCACCTTCTGAGGCTCACCCTTCACTCTCCCAGGACTGTGCATGTTAAGCAGAGAATTCAGTCGCTTAGACGTCATGAAATGTCTGTCAAATGTTGTTATAGACTTTATCTTCATTACTATTATTCTTATTTTAAGTTACATCTTTTTTTAAAAAAACAACTTATTTAAAAGTTTTTTTTTTTAATTTTACATACCAACCTTAGTTCCCCCTCCCTCTTCTCCTCCTGCTCCCACTTTCCCTCCCCCCACCCCCCCCCCCCATCCACTCCTTGGAAAGGGTAAGGCCTCACATGGGATGTCAACAAAGTCAGGCATATCAAGTTGAGGCAGGGCCAAGCCCCTTTAAGTTACATCTTATTTGTTTGATTTTTTTAATAATTAATATATATTTTAATGTTTGCATAGTCGATTATCATCATTTTGTAAAAGTAATTTCCAAAAATGTATTGTTTGCTGTTGGGAGAAGACACCACAGCTATGCATATTTGGATACTATGTATAGTTCTTTAAAGTAATGTATAAATACCTTTCACAGAAATTTATATATGTAGAAAACAATGTCTTTAAAATAAAAAAAAGTTTAGAAAAACGATAACGTTTTGAAACCTAGTAGAATTTAGGATCTTTGCGGGTTTAATATAATGTTAAGAGACTGGACTGGCTGGCCTTTAGCATGGACGGAAGAGTAGTGAAAATGATGCTCTGGCTATATTTCACAAGCTCCAGCTTAAAGCTAAGTGTTTACTGATGGGTAGGCATAAAAGCTCTTTTCTGGTTAGGAGCTGCTTCATGGGCTATCACCAAGCAAAGTTCGATGTTTCTGGAACACAATTACCTTACAAACACACAAACCACACACACAGACACACACACAACATACATATACAGTCATGGACACAGAGACAGGGAAACACAAACAGCACATATACGGACAAAGAGACACAGACACACGCATACACACACCACACACTGAAATAATTTAAACATTTTTGAAGTTTCGAAGCATAAAGGCTTATACTTAGTAATACTGAAGTATTGTAGTTATTATCTTTCGCTCAGACAACACAGCATCAGCCTTTAGACAAATGGTGTCTTCATGTTTTCTAGATGGTTTTTCTTTCTTGTTTCTAACCATTTATCATAGATACATTAGTATTTACTCACTGTGACCCAGAGAGTAAATTTAGTTTAGCAGTAAAACTAATTTTGTTTACTAATTTTTGAACTCATATGGACTCCTCAACTTTTTAACTATTCATTCAAAACAACACTTTTTGGTTTATTATGACACTGTTTATTCTCTATTTGTTTTTTCGAGACAAGGGTTTCTGGTTGTCCTGGAACTAACTCTGTGCTAAAACCAGGATGGCCTAGAACTCACAAAGATCAGTCTGCCTTGGCCCCCCAGCCCTGGGATCAAACACATGTGGTACCACACCCGGCACTGTTTACTGTCTTAAGAGAAATAGCCAGGTGGTGGTGATGCAGGCCTTTGATCCCAGAACTTAGGAGGTAGAGGCAGGTGGATCTTTCTAAGTTTAAGGCAAGTCTAATAAAAAAGAAATAGTTTCAGGACAGGCACCAAAGCTATTCAGAGAAACTATTTCAAAAAATTTACATGCATACATACATGCATACCCACACACTTGTATGTATGCACGTAAAATCCCTGAGTTTTGCATATGCCAATAGCTTTTATTAGAGTTCTTGTTATTAGTGCCTTGTATGATTAATATCCAGGTTATCATGTTTGATTTTTTTAATGTTTTGTGTGTACGTGTGTGTGTGTGTGTGTGTGCTCACTCACAGGCGTGCTTGCCCATGTATGCGCATATGGAGGCCAGGATGTCAGGTGCTTTTGTCCATCAGTCTCTACTTTTTTATTTTATTTCTAAAGACAGTGCCTTTCACTGAAATAGCTTGCTATTTCATCTAGACTGCCTAACCAGTAGCCTCCAGTGATCCCCTAGGCTCCTTCCAGCCGCAGGACAGTTTTAGGGTCACAGGAGTGTCCAGCCATGTTTCGTTTTAACAAGAGCACTGGGGCTCTGAACTCAGATCCCCATGCTGGTGCGGCCAATGCTCTTAGTCACTGATGCACCTTTCCAGCCCCTAGAGACGATGGACACAAAAAGACTCGAAGGGCCTAAGACGCAGCTTGCCTAAGACATCTTTGACTGGCTAAGTAGCAGTGGTTGGAGGTGAATATCGGATTCTAAAACTTCACTAAAACTCTCTCCATGAATGGGTTAAGGAGGCTCACCCCTAATGGGACCCCCACTCCAAACTCCTCTCCAGCCCTGTGGGCAGCTGATGGCAGCTGAGGGGAGAAAAGGGCAGTTTTAGTCTTGTGGCCCATAGCAGATTGCCCATGTTCCAGAGGATGGCGCCCTATATCCATGTGTACATGGGCAGCCCTAATTGGCCTCAGTGGGCCATAAAGGAGGAGGGGGAAGAGAAGAGACAGGAATCTGGGAAGGGCATGTGGAGGGGTCTGTGAGAAGGATGGGAAGGGGTTGGAGGGGTTGCAGATGGCCAATATGATCTTAACACCTTGCATTTGAGTATAAAATTACAGAATACTTATAAACAAAACCCCAAACCTCTCTCCACCCCTTTTTAATCCCTTCAACCGACAGGACCCTGGGTCCTCTTGTAGTCATTAGCCACCTGATTGCTTTCACCTTTGTCTACTCCCAGCTCTACCTCACTGCTGATCCCGCTTTTCCTTCTGATGACAGAACCAGCAACGGTGTCGCGAGAGAATTCAGAGTTAATGGCCCTCCCCGAATTCCTTTAGTTCTTCTTTTAAAGATTATAATTATGAACACAAATGAAGCGCACAGACGAGCCTTGCACTATTTTCGTGCAAACATGTACTGTGCACCGAGCATGTCTATTCCTACTTCTGTTGGTGTTTGAGTTTAAACTCCTGGCAGCAAGCATTACCTGTCATTGCAACCCTGCCCCCATCTCTGTGCTCCTGGCTCTTGGGCCAGTCTGCAGTTTAAAACTGCTTATGCTCCTGTTGGGGGCATGAGTATAAGCTCAGCTCATCCCAACTAGGAGTGGTGACTCAGGACCAGCTGGATAAAACACGAACCCTTCGAAACCCTGAACGAATGAGTGGGCCAGGTTAGAGCCAGCAGTTCACTGTGGCTATGACAAAGGGCGCTGTTCTGCACCACCGGCCAAGCCTGGCTAAATCAGTGTGCACAGACCATTGGTTGCACTCAAGATTGAATGGAAAAGAATTCTCTGACCTGACTTTATAAGGAAGCAGTGTTAAGATGGTGGCTCCCCTTCCCCTGGTCCTGAAAAAATCAGCAAACCTGCATGTGGGAAACCATTGAGCTTTGGGGAAGTGAAGTAGTACATCGCCGGGCTTTTTGGTGACGATATTGATAAACGCGTCAGAATTAATGGCAGGCTATGGATGTCTGCTATAGCCTGTCTATTTCTCCCTGTAATTCCCATTGACAAAGGAGTACTGGCCTCACGGTGTGCCTCCATTGACCATCTAGAACCTCATTTCAAGTGTTCCTTTCAACCATGAAAGGTCTCTCTTCTTTTCTTCTCTCTCCTGTGTTTCTCTGGAACCCTTGGTCATGTATTGCAGGCCAGCCTCAAACTTATCATGTAGCCAAGAATAGTTTTGAACTCCTGATCTCTCTGTCTCCAACTCCTAAATATTCAGATTACAGGCGTTCTCCACCATGCCCAGCTAAAACACAGATTTTTCAATAAAAGGCTTTTAAGTAAAATTTGTATTTCAAAATATTCCCACCAGGGGTAGATACAGATTTTGTGGAGACTGACGCTTATGTAATTTTGCTGTCTTGCTCTGTTAAGAAAATGCACACAAAAATCATGAATATGAAAGGCCATCACTCTCTTCTCTCTCAGGAGTCCTTGTGAGGGGACATGAAGTTTTAGCTTTATTACCTGAACAGCGCATTTTCTCTCAAGTTCTGATACAAATCTAGATGATCTAGTTATTGTTAAGAGATGGAAAGTTTGGAAAAAGTTGTGTGTATAACAAAGAAGCTGAGAGTTCCTGAACTGGAGGTCCCGAAATTCTTTTCCAAAACATCTCAACAGAAGCAAATAACATTCTGGGTCTTCTAATGCTGTGAGGGGTGTGTAATGAATTCCCATGAGTTAGGTTGCCGAAGGCTTCATTAGCTTTTAAAATGGTTTGGGAGCCCACAGTTCCAACTGTATGCCATCAAATGTCATATTCAACCAAGATAGAGGTAAGAGGAAAAAGGGAGGGGGTTCTCTCTGCTGGCAAGCTGTCATCCCTGGGAAGGACCCTGCTGTAGTTAAGGGAGCACTGATGAACACTGTCACATAAGTAGTTGTGAAATGGGGACAAAGGGACGAATCAGTACAGGTAAATAACATGAGCGGGATTAGTTTTTCTAACAGTGATAACGAATAGGAAGAGGTCACTGAGAAAACACCCTGTGTCAGGGGAGTGCTTCTGCAAGGTTGCTGTTTGTATCTGGCGCTAGGTAACACAAGCCAACACTAGTCAGGTTTCCTGGAACGTCATTAGCATATCCAGCTGCAGGTGTCTATGCTGACTTCCAAAGAAAGGATAGATTCAACCAACCTACAGTACTTTACTAGAGACCCGGTGGTAAATGCCAGTGGAATTCTCATGTGATAAGCAGTCTGCAAGTCATGCGTATGTGAGTGGATGGGTGGGAATTGAAAGGACTGCTTACAGCTACACAGTTTATTTAAGAAAACCTCTGGCCAGATGTTATACAGTCTATGACCACTGAAGGAACAAGGTGCATAGATGACATTCAAACTGATTCCCAGAAAATATTTAAGTCAGATATGATAATGAGGCAGGAGAGCCAATGCTGGGAAATGATCTCCATGGAAACATCTATTTTTTTTTCTTCCCTATGGTATTTTAAATTAGAATGCATATCCACTAGGGCTGGAGGAATCTACCCCAAAGTAATATGGCCTCTAGTATGTCTTTTTTTTCCCCGATGGTGGTGACACTTTCTGCTGGCCAGCTCTGGCTCCAGATTTGGTTTTGTGCTGAGTACAGCTTTTGCCTTCTCTTCTCTTGTCACACCAAGCTCTGGCTATGAGTGAGACTACAGCTCAAAGCTTGGGTTCTGCTTCAGGAACCAGGAACCATTCCCATCTTCTTTGCTGTCTCAAACATATCACCACCATGTGACTTTCAGTGTCTTGAAATATTGATAACACGTTGTAAAAAATGAGGAAGTCAGCTTCCATGATTAAATGTTCTAACGGAATTTGGTTGGTCACTCAAGAAACAATGATGAGAGTGTTTGGGAATATCACTGAGGACATCTTCATTAACAGCCCCCTCTCGAAAAGCTAGTGAAGAATCAGGGAGGGGGTTGTTGCTGTTAGACAGATCAAATGAGGGGAGTGACCTAGGAAGGAAAGTTAACTCAGCGAACTTGGATTATTAGTTCCTTATTGAGCGGAGTCCTTGTCTCCTCCCAGAATGACTCCCAAGAGGGAGCTGATGATTCCCTGTGGGGCCCTTAAGGAAAAGCCAGTATAGGTGAGTTTAGAGAGGATTAATGGCCTCTTCCCCATACACGGGAAGCCCTGTGGAAGTGTGCTCCTTGTTCGAGTAAAGCACAATATCTTGTTGTAGTGCTTTTTTGCAGAAAGTCATTGTTTGGGACCAGAATGATCATCAAATAAACTTATCATGCGCTACTAAAAATACATACTTATTTAGAAAAAATTCATGATGTGATATCATTTACAAGGTAGAAGGATGATCCAGACAGCCACCTATAAGCCAACAGATTAACTTAATCACTTTACCTTGACTCAGAAGAGTGGTGTCTGGACTACCCAAGCATCAATGATCATCAAGGGGTTACTTTTCAGATATGTGACTTTGGGCACCACAGTATAGACTTATATTCTGAGGATGGAAACAGGCCATTTGTATTTGAAGAAGTCTTCTATCCATCTCATCCAGATACACTCATATCCTGGGCAGCTTGGAGGCAGTGTAGGGTATCAATTCTTTGTTTCTTTGAAAGTCCCTGTTAGAATTTCTCCCATGCTCCCTGCAAGTTGCATTCTCTCTAGTCGTCCCCCATGTCCAGTTCCTGCCAGTCAAATTCTGAACAGGCAATCAAAATATTAGGTGGTCAATAGAAAGTAGGAATCAGAAACAATAGCAGAGTTCAGCAAGTCATGCCATGTCCAATGGAGACTCAGCATTGGCTTTGCTTTTCTGTCTACCACTTAAGGAGGCTCCATGCATCCTTTAATAGAACTTGGAATCCTGAGATTTTGAGGAGTATTTCAAATTGACATATATAATAGTGGGTCTCATTATGAAATTTTCATACATGTATATAATGTATTGGATTATATTTACTCCCATTATTCTCTTGTATCCACCACTCACTCTTGCTGATTTCCTTTTTCTTAACTAACCTCCTCTGGGTTCATGTTGTGTGTGTGTGTGTGTGTGTGTACATATGCAATTTGGTGTATATGTATGTGTGTGTGACTCATGAGCTTCATTAGTACTGTTTACAGAAACATGTGAACCTTACCACTGAGAAAATCTCTCTCTCCATCAACAGTTATATGTGTATTTATTTATTTTCTCATGATTGTGGCAGTCACAAGTTCAAAATCAAAGCATTCCCAGGATCATGCTTCCTCCAAAAACTCTAGGAGGGTTTCCAGTCTGCCTGTTCTGTTTCCAGTGGCCTGACCACATCTAAACACACTGCCCCTCTCCCTTCTTTGTGTGTTTCTGATGGAGACACTTGCCATTGGGTTTAGGGCCATCATGGATAATCTGGTCTCAAGATCCTTTATTTGATTACATCTGCAGCATCTTTTTGCAATATGGTCTTAGGATTAAGGGTTGAAATATCAACCCACTACAGTCAATATAACAAAAAATGCAGATGTGTTGGTTTTTGTATAATAGAACTTTGTCATAAGTGTGTGCCTGTTGATGTGGTTTATCTTTTCATATGATAAATACATTTCCTTCAGAACTGTAGGTAAGGGTCTTTTTCTTTTTTTAAAAAAATTAAAATTAGGAATGTTTTAAAAAGACATGCACTTTCAATACCCCCTCCCCCCACAACTCCTAAAAGACAAAAAGATTGAGGTGGGAATGCTTACACAGATGTAAAATATAAGTGACAGAAAAAACAGATTGCAATTGGTTAACTTATTCATATGCTTAAACAGGAATTAATTTGTTGTGTGTAATTTGTTGAGCCTAATGGTTGAACATGCATCCAGAGCTGGACTCCATGGGCAAATACACGTGATAGTTCTGTGCTTTGGGATGAGTTATTTCCTCTCGGCCTGCTTTAGTTTCTTTACCCATAAGTTATGGAGAAAGAAGACTATGTAAATGTGGAGCCCATGGAATGAAAAGGATTAAGGTGGCTGTTAAAATGCCCAGCTCACAGTGTGCGGATGGCATTTGCTTAAATACACATTAAAAACGTGCTGACCTCTGTGAACACTTGGGATGATCCAGACAAATAAAACACTACATTCTGTTAGATAAGAAAAAGAGTTAAACAGCCACCCAAACCAGTGGACTTCACTGTGATGCTGCTAACAAAACCATCAAGGCGCAGAGCTGGTGAAGTGTGGGTAAACAGTACGTGGGGCTATTTCATATCATTCTAGACAAAGATGACTCTGCGATGAAGTGATATTTAACTCAAGGATTAAAGGGGAAAGAAGTGGCATCAGATCTCCCGGGGGAGAAATTTGTCTGAATAAACTAGATTGCATCGTATTTCATGGGCACGAATCCAGGAGCAAAGGCCTCGTGCTGTTGAGACTCCTAGGGGCTGGTGCTCTTTGTATATTTCAACAGAACCTAGTCTGTGGGCTGGAATCATGCAGGGAAATCTGATGGTGAAGACTACTCCTCACATTGGAAAGACTTGCACCTGTGTTTCCTAACCTACTAGACTAAGATGGAGGGAATCCCGTGACTGCAAAAGGAGTCCCAGAGCTGAGGAGTCCCCCAAACAAATCAAATATGGGGGTCTATTTCAGTTCTCCACAGATTTATTGAGCATCTACTTTATGCTCTGCATTGGGAGTCACAGAGTGCATGTTTTGTGTCGCATGCAGAATCCAGAGTTTTGGGGAAAGATATTTGAAAGTAGAAGGAGGGCTTATTTGAACAAGTAAGGGGAGTAGCACAAGAGAGGCGGAGACACAGGAGAGGGTGAAAATAACGGAAGTCTAGGGCACACAAGGGTGGGAAAGTGAAACCATTATTTTGAACATTGAATATCTGCTAAGAAATGAACTTAAAAATCTTGTGTGTTTTTGATCTGTGGTAGGTCGAATCTGACAGCGCTAAGCCCAGGGACTCAGAGGACTGACCAGCTCGGTGTCTGAGGCACACAGAATACCCTGCACGTGCCAAAAGATCAGTGTTACCCCCAGAGGAACTCTTCATTCAAAGCCAGATAAAAATGACACGGCGAATGGCAGTCGCTTGCAGGCTGAAGCAGCTGCCACTCATTAGCATACGAAGTGGGGCGAGCAGTTATCTGTTCCTGGTAGGCTGCAGTGCTCTCGCGGGTAAAGTGAGGACACAGAAGGACATGGGCGCTTCTCCAGCTGTAATTCCGCAGAACTGGGAGTCTCCGAATTCCCAAACTGCACTTGGCTGTCTGTCTTAATTTTCCAGCTCCCTGATCACCTGTTGGCACGAGCTCAGTCCCTTTCAGCCCCCTATGTCCACATGTCTAGGATAATACAAATGACCCAGTTCTTTTTAGTCCTTCTAGGAAAAGCAATCTATGAGGCTGGGGAGATGGCTTGGGGGGGTAAATGTGATTGCCATGCAAGCCTGACAAGTAAAGAACTGTTGATGGAAGGACAGAACCGACTCCTGGAAACCGTTCCCTGCCTTCATGCATGTGCTGTGGCATGGACACACCCGAGTGCGTGCATGGGCATGTGTGCACACACACATACACGTGTGTGCACACAATAAAGGTTAAAAAAAGAGAAGTGGTTAGAATTCTAGTGTAAAACTTGACCTTAAACAGCTCACTTGAAATAGTTACTCAAAGGCCAAGGAAGCAGATGGTTGTGTGTGAGTTCCAAGCTAGTGGGCTGGGAACCCTGAGGAACTTAAAGTAAATGCCGGAGATGGTTTCAGATTGGGAAACCGGTCCAAGTTTGACTGGAGAGATGTGCGAGCCGATGATGGATTATCTGATGACCTGGGTTTTCAGTGGGTGACGCCTCAAACATTTGGTCATTTATTTCTATTTCTCTGACCATTTCTTTCTCCTCTTACTTCTTCTCCTTCGCTGGATCAGTGGCAGGTTTAGCAGTGGCACTGTCTCTTCCGGTCCTGGGGTATGGAGCAAGCTTTCATTCAGCGCTCACTACGGTCCTTATTGCTGAGTGCCTTGGGCTCTCCCTTCTCAGGGGTCAGCCAGAATTTCCCCATTCTCTTCCATTGAACCCAACAGACTGCAGTGCAGACAAATAGCACCAGACAGATGTTTGAAACTGTCCGTGGTCCTCAAAAATCGATAGCGCTCTAAGGATGCTCTGTTGAAGCTATAGCTGGGGAGGGGAGGTCTTTCCAGGATACAGAGTACTAGGCAGGGAGCAATACTGAGTGTGGAGGGAAGTGAGGTGGACTTTACTCTGGGCCCACCAGTACATCTTAAGAGGACAGGAGGGTCAGAAGGAAGGCACTGGTCTCTTCCTCCTCTCCTCCTTCATTAATCCTGGGTTTTTCACCTACAGCACTCCAGGACTGAGCCTTCTCACCACTGAGGACAGCCCTGTGTCCTGTGCGTGGCTCAACCAATTCACAGCGGAGCTTCATTCATAATTTAACAATCCCTGGCTTCCTTGCCTGGGGGAGTGAGTTTCAAATCAAATAAAGATGCCTGACAGAGTCCCAGATAGTTCAGCAAATAGAAACAATGCAAAGGTGGTTTCTAAGATGGCACAGGGCTAATTCCTGATTTGGAGACCTCATGAAGTGATTCCCCCTGGGATGTTCCAGGCAGTGCTGCCCAGGTGGACTGGCTGTACCCGACCCACCTGAGAGCTAGTTAGAGACGTGCATTCTGTGCACTGGACCTGCTCACCCCAAAGATCTGAGGGTGTTTGTGGGGCGTAGGTGTTGTAAGCAGTTCTCCTGTGCTCTCAGTGCACAGGAACTTTTAGGATAGAGGAATCTGGTTTCATTCCCTGCGTGTTCCCTCTACACATGCCACTCTCTCCATTTCAACACTCCCCCCTCATCTTTCATGGCTATCTGAGCAAGCCCACGAGGTGCTACTGGTACCCTCATGTGGCAATGAGGCACAGACCTGCACTTGAACAGATATATTCTACATACTTATTACTGGAAAGATATCTGGGCTGGGCAGTGGTGGCGCACACCTTTAATACCAGCACTCAGGAGGCAGAGGCAGGTGGATCTCTGTGAGTTCGAGACCAGCCTGGTCTACAAGAGCTAGTTCCAGGACAGGTTCCAAAGCTATAGAAAAACCCTGTCTCAAAAAAAAAAAAAGATATCTGTATCTACTGTACATCAAAAAGAATCATCATTTACTAATTTTTCTTGAAAAAAAATCTGGATTTCTGTAGCACAATTAATAAAAAACCAGAGATAGCTATTGGGGTTCAACCTGAAGATCAGAGAAGCAAAGCAGCTAAGCCACTAGAGAGCTCTTACTTCCATGAAATCTTCAGACTGAAAGAGAGCGAGTTCCTGTCTCATTCGGCCTTATATTCCTCTCTAGTGCTGGGATTAAAGGCGTGCACCACCACTGCCTGCCCTCTATGGCTAACTAGCATGGCTTCTGGGGTTAGAGGTGTATGCCACCACTGCCTGGTCTGTATGGCTGACTAGTGTGGCTGCTTTGCACTGACCTTCAGGCAAGTTTTATTTATTAAAATACAGATAATATACCACTATAGTTTTTTTCCTGCTCATGGAAGGAGGCATGAAGTAGCCAGTCGATCTCTGGGTTTGAATTTTTTTTGTATGATGTTAAGAAATTCAGTTTGTGCTATTTAGCCCCAATCTATTGGTCAGTAAAATGGAGACAGCTCACTCTTCTGCAGGACTTTGGGAAGTCAGAAGCGGATCTACCACACACCAGGTGTTAACAGCTGAGCGGATGCCTTTATTCACCAGTTAGAGTTTATTTACTGTAGAGTTGAAAGCAATTAATTGTATTCTTCTGGAAAATGGGACAGTGGCACCCCTGAACTCTGCAGATTACTGTAGATTCCAAAAGAAAAATACTTTTGTATTTCAAAATCTAAAGGTGTTTATTATGTGCTGGAGAAGAGACCATGCTAGAATCTGCAACTAGGACCTGGATTTATCTGTTGAGTGTCTTTTATAGATTAAGACTGCAAGTTAGGACAGTGACTTTTGGTGTTTGTGTTTCAGAGAGAGGAAGAAAGAGCCAGCGAGAGCCCTGGCAATTTCAGCTAAATGTGCTTGGCTTCCAGCAAGCCTTTTAATGCAGAAAATTCTCAGACATTTTACACTTGCTCCCCATGTTAAGATGCCAACTGCGCCTCACAGAAGGGGACAACAAAATGGCATTTATGTCTTCTCCTGAGGGCTGTTCAATAAGCAGATGACTTCTTGCAAATGCTCCTGCTTGTGAAGGCTCTTTGATGAGCCTTAAAGTAAAGCAGACAAAAGCCAGGGTGTTGTGGTGAGCACCATGCAGACCCGAGGGTGCTAACTGTATACCAACGATGATTAAACAATGCTGACCACCACAAAGCTCCCTCTGGCTTTCTGGGCTCGCTGTTGACGCCCACCTTGATGGCACCTGGACAAACTGCTCAGTACTGGTCTATAGCACTCTCTTTCACAAGATGCACATTTGAGATTGGAAGTAGTGGTCAGATGGCTTAGTGGAGACTCCTCCTATGCAGAAAAGAGATGGAACGATGCCTGGCATCTGCCCCATGGGCTTATAGAAGGGGCAGGGCAGGGAGCAGAAGGGAGGCAGAGAGACACACACACAGACAGAGAGGGAGAGAAAGACAGAGATAGACAAAGACAGGGAGAGGGAGGGAGAGACAGAGACACAGACAGAGAGTAAGAGTGAGTGTGTTAGTTTGGAGAGGAGATCTAGGTTTGGCCAAGACACAATCCTATTGCTCCAAATGGCTTCACACATTCCAGTCAGGCCCCTCGGCAATCTGGCCCTGTGTTTTCTGAGCTACCCGGCGAGCACACCAACAGTTCCCTCGCACTACCCTGCTTGGCTTTTGAAAGTGATGCCCACATGAGCTGTGGGTGGTGGTGTACCAGTGATACATGCTATCAATAGTTTATCATTTAGAAATAGGATAAAAATGAAGGGTAGGTGTCCCTTATCTCCTAGTTATGCCATGAGATCACTGAAAAGGAAGCTAGATATTCAACCGATTCTACCAAAGGAGCAAGGACTGCGAAGAGCTGAGCAGATTCACTGTTCTTCAGTTCAGTTTTAAGGAATGAACAAAAGCAAAAGGATTCGGCCTGTTACCCTGGAAGAGGTAAGAACTCAGCTTTGTTGTGTGTGTGTGTGCTGGAGAAGGTGTGTGTGTATGTGCATGCGTGTGTGCATGGGTACAGGTGCATAGTTCATAAGCCATTCTCAAAGATGGGGCAATAACAAGTGCTCTGATCTGAAGATGGGGAGCAGTTAAAGGTAAATTACTTTCCTTTAACTCATTTGACAGTGTCTAGCAAGAAGCTGCATAATCAAAGTGCTATGTAGAGAATGTTGACCACCCCATGTAATTTTGACCAGTGGTCACTCTTATTTTTCAACAGCACACATCAGAAATAAAAATAACAAGACCAACACTTCGGCATGATAGACACAAGCCAATGATGTCCGCATAAAATTGCTTCAGACCTTGCTCGCCATCCTGGCCAATAAGAGACCTGGGACAGTTAGCTTTTTCTACAGTTCTACAGAACAGGGGTTGGCTATGGACCAAATCCAGCACGAAACTTTATTTTGTTTCTCAACTACCAGCTAGTCGAGAGTGTCTTTTATGTCTTTAAATGGTTGGAGTAAAAAAAAAAAAAGAAGAAGAAGAGCATCTTAAGATCCACGTCACGTATGTGAAAGTCCATCTTGACTGCCATGCGCAGAGTTTCAGGACACAGGAAGCCCATGTGTTCGGATGTTTACTGTGGTCGTTTTCTCACCGAAACACAGTTAAATCCTATCCAAGACAAGATGATGGCATATCCTAAAATACTTCCTCTCTTGCCTTTTGCAGAAAATGTTGGCCAGACCTTTACTGCAGACTGCTCAGTTTTCTGCTATAAGATACGTTGTTCCCGATGGGCTGGAGCCACAGCCATGGCATTGGTGTCCTTACTGCCTCATGACACACAATCTTCTTTACAAAGGGGTCGTGAAAATATATTGGGCAAATGATGGAATTGTCCACCACTACCTTTTGAGCATTTCCTTGACATACAGACAAAAGATTAGAAGATGTAACAGACTGACCTTACCCTTAGATGTTTGCTGAACCAGGGGCATTATGTACATAAATGTGTGTGTGTGTGTGTGTATGTGTAAATGAAAGCATACATAAAAATACATCTAAAAGTAAACTAAAAGTGTAAGCAGTTATGCAAATGACTCTTACACAGAGTAAAGTTCTTACTAAGTTCAAAACCAATCCCACTGTGTAGTATTGGAAACTTGGGAAGCCCCTTGCCTTCTGAGACTCAGTTTCCTCAGCTATAAAATGGGATAAAACATCACTCTTTCAGTTCCTGTGGGCATAAACGAAGAGGAAGATTGTAAAATGCTTAGTCTTGGGGCATTAAACATATGGCAGTCCTCACGAATGAAGAGTTGAAGCAGTTCCCAGAGAACGTCCAAGGGGAGAGGTGTGGACCCTGATCCTGTGCTCAGGCACCGTAAAAAGAGCTGGAGGAGAGGGAGGGTCTGGGTAGGGTCAGGAGGAACTAATTACTAGATGTGAGAGGAAAGCTGAAGGCTGGAGGTTCAGGGCACCTGTAGACAGGTAGGCAAGCGTGGTAGGAGTGTGCAAGGGGCTGCAGGTTCTTCTGTGGGGCAGTGAGAAGTCTAGAGAGGCACAGAGAGAGTAACCCATGTACTCCCCCACCCTCCCGCCTTAAGGGACTTCAGTGTCATCTGAAAACAACTCAGACCTGCTAAAGGGCTGCCAAGAAGGAGTGCTTTTGCCCAGCAGTGTTTAGGAAGCTTCCCTTCTCATGGTTATGTTTCGAGTGGGTCTTACCTTCTGCACCATTCTAACTTGTGTGTGTATATGTTTGTGTGCGTGTATGCATACTCATGCGTGGGTGCACGTGTATGTTTGTGTGTACATGTGTGTGCATGCATGTAGAGTCCAGAGGTCACTCTCAGGGGTCATTTCTCAGTAGCCGTCTATCTTTGTTTTTCAGGGTCTCTCACTGGGACCCGAGACTCACAGATTAGGCTAGGCCGGTTGGGATCCTCGTGTCTCTGTGTCCCAGCGCTGGCATTATAAGGACATATACACATGCTTGGTATGCTTTGGAGGGGCTGCTAGTGTTCAGACTCAGTTCCCCATGCTTCTGCAGCAAGTGCTTTCCCATCTGTCTGTCCAGCTCCCATCATCACCGTGGCAGCGACTGCAGTCAAGACTTGCACAGCCCCCGGAGAGCCGTCTCTGCCTAGTCATTCCTGCATAGGAGCACGCCATAGCTATGTTCAGCAGAGAGGCATCTCCTAGCCCTTGGCTGTGTATAAATTTTAGAAAGGAAGAGAAAAAAAAAAAAAGAACTGGAGAGCGGCTCTGCAAAACTTTAAAAGCTTTAAAAACTTGAAAGCGGAACAAGAGGAACTTTGTGGAAAACAGTGTTTTGTGCAGGTGGCTTTGTGCTCCGAGGGACTCTGAGCCTGCTGATATTTGAGGTCTGCTCATGACATCTATCACAGCATGTAGATTACTTAAAAAAAAAATAAGCATGAGGCTAAAAATACCCCACAGTCTAGCCTGACTGCAGGCTGTCAGAATGTTATATTCTGATTTTTACACTGCCTGCTGATATTTGGACGTTTTCACAAGTATAATGTTTACCATTATTCTGTTTTTCTTTATGGAAGTTGATTGCAGATGAATACGGCTCGAGGAAGCCTGCCTCAAGACAGGATCTGCGCCGCGTCCCACCACCCCTCAGCTGCTCTGAATAAGTCATCCTGCCTTAGACGCTCATCTGTGGAGCTGATTTTGGTTTTGGGCTGTCTTACCCACGGAGGGAGCAGATGTCCCGCTTTTCATGGGACATGGAAAGTGCCGGCTCCTGACTTTGTCATGCTCTTATGCCTGTTGCTTGTATGATTACTGTCGTGATCAGTGACAGAGCATCGGGGTTTCAGGTCACCAGTGACACACGCTCGCTTACCAATGAAAATGGGGGCCTTGAGGGTCCCAAGAGAGAATTTAAATTTGTTAGAACTTTGGACTCACACAAAAAAATGATCATTTAGAAGGCTCTGTGCAGCTACACGTGAGACTCATATTGATCTGTTGTTTAACAAACGGTTTCAGATCAGGGATGCCAAGGATACTAGCGTCATCTTTATGGTAAGCCTCCATGGATCTCAGAGTCACCAGCAGCTGGGGAAGACCTGAGCTCTGGTCACTCTACCAGGTTCTATCAGAACAACGACCCACTGTCCCATCCATCCCCTGCCTCTCTCTCTCTCTCTCTCTGTGTGTGTGTGTGTGTGTGCTCACACATGCATCAACTTAAATTCCTTATGATATCTCCTTCCTTGTTTTCTTAAGGCAGAGGTCTCTCATATTTAGCTGGAACTTGCTGATTTAGGTAGAGTAGCTGGCTAGTAAAGGCTCAAGGCCTCCGGGGCACTGGGCTTGCAGGCGCATGCCACTGTGCCTGGCTTTATGTGGACGCTGGGGATCTTAACTTAGGTCTTTGTGCTTGTGCAGGAAACACAGGCTGAGCCATTTCCCCAGCTTCGTATCTTATCATCAGAATTCAGTCAACTCAATGGTCTAGATTGATTAGCTAGAAATAGAGAGAGTGGGTATAGGTATGGGCATAGTTTGACCCAAGACTTTCTTTTATTCTTAGATCTAGTTAACATTCATCAGGCATTTCACATAACTGGACTATCTTTGGAAATGTGTGTTTATGTTTTGAGGCAAGGAGACCCCTTTGTAGGTTAAGGTATTGATACAAGTTCAAAGGCAACAATAGTGATCCAGGATCCCATTTAGGTTTGGTAGTTTATGAGTCACAAGGTAACAGGGCACAGTACAAAGGATCTGACCAAAGGGAAGGTCAGGAGAAGAAGAGACAGGTGTGGCTTCGGATTCAAGTCCTCTATAATCCCACACATGAGCTGTTGTAAGACGCAAGGGCAACACAGTCACCCCACAGCTACGGTGGCTGCCAGGCAGCCCGCAGTCTTTCGATCTAAGAATCCATTTTCACACGACACATTCTATTCTTAAGTAAATACCATCATCACACTAAGTTGTCACTCTTTTTGGCCATCTCCCTCAACAGGAAATTTGTAGAGATTCCACAGTCTTAACTTAGCACAAGTCACAGGGGACCCTTTTGAAGATGGGTGCAGGGTTAATCTGGGTCAAACACAAGTACCCTAAATCAGACGGCAGTCGCCACAGAAGTGTGGGGCTAGAAACACAAAACCATCTCTGTAGTTTTTTTTTTTTTTTTTTATATAAACTCCCCATTCACTTGAAATAAATGTTGCTTGAGGTGTGCCTCGGGCGAAAAAGAATGAATGCCATTTGAGGCAAAATGAGGATAAACAGCCTGGCACCTGCGAGCACTTTCTTACTTAACACAACTGTGGGAGTGTATGAAAAGCAGGATCTTGGGGGCAGCTTTGCTTTAGATCTTAGAGGAAGGCGGCAGGCAGGCTGGCGAGCTATGTTAGCGGCACAATCACAGGACAGACGAGTGAATGCCCAGGACAGAAGAGAAGAGGCCCTTTCCGTCCCACAGTATCAGTACAAGGGGTTTTGTTTTGAAAAGAAAATAAAGCAGAATACCTGACCATCAAGCAAACAATAGAAGCTGCCACACTGTGAAGTTGCTCACCTCTGAGACTGCACCACCCTGGGTGCTGACCCATTTTGTGTGTTTGGATCGTTCATCTGTCCAGCCCTCTCAGGAAGGGATGGTGTCGTATGTCTGGCACATGGCTAGCACTCAACAAACAGCCTTAATCCTTGCCATGTGACCTGTGTGAAGGCCTGCCCAAGAAAGTAGCAGACAGGGTTTCATCTGTCCTGCCTGCAGGGTATTTTCGACTTAGGTGAATGACCATAACCTACCTGGAAAACTGCCAACTTCTTGCCTCTTACCTTTCAAACGTATAACTATGGGGCCACATGACCCTGGGGAGATGAAACTCCTTAATGTGCTTCCTCCTCAGGTCCACTCACAACTGCTCATTCTTTCTCTTTAGATAATAAACTCCTTGTGCGCCGAGACTGTGCCATTCACCCATTAGGATCTTGAGGGCCATGGCAAAAAAATGAACCTCAACTTACACATGTCTAAGTACTACTGTTAACTGGAGAATGGCTCCTAAGCATGAAAGAAACCTATTAGGAATCCCAAGTACCTGGGCTGGACAGATGGCTCAGCTGGCAAAGTGCTTGCTGTGTGTGTAAGCATGCTGCCCTCAGTTTGGATCCCCAAAACCCACCTGAAAAAGCTGGATCCTGCCTACAATTCCAACGATGGGCGGGGACGGAATTGCTTACAGTTTTCTGGCTAGGCAGTCTACCTGAATTGGTGAGCTCTAGTTCATTGAGAGACCCTGTCTCAGTCTCAGAAAATGAAAAGATGACTCTAAATGAGGAAGTCATCCAGTGTTGACTGTGGGTCTCCACATGCTCCTACACACACACACACACACACACACACACACACACACACACACCCCGAAGGGTTTGCTCTGAAGAGAAGGCCTGTATCCTGGGCCTTAGACTAAGAGCTGGAAATCACTTCAAGTTCTTGTTGACTGCATAGACTCTGTTCTCTTTTCCACTACGTGAAACTGCTGGCACTCAGAACCATCAAAGAGCAAATGGCCTATTTACAATAACACACCAAACACCTAAGAAGAGGAGGAGGAGGAAGAGGAACGCAGAAACGAAATTTAGACAGACCCTTCTAACAAGGCGCCCCTGAGCTGGTGAAAAAATAAGCAAATGGAGAGGTAATAGTTAGTGAACTGTAACAAAATACTGAAATAGGTTCAGATTACAAGCTTTGGGACTTGGGGTGGGGTGGGGTGCTGGGGTCTGAGGTGTGCTCCTTTGGAAGTTTCGACTCCAGTATAGGCCAAGCATTGAGGCTCCTCCAGTGGCTGATTCTGCAGGCCCTCTTAAAGAAAAGCCTTACTAAGGAAGCCACGGGCCCAGGGTTAAGTGGATTTAGTGCGCAACTTGAGGGCTTCATTGTTCTTAAGGCTGGCAAAACTGGTTCTTTTCTAAAACAGTCAGGTAGAGAACTCTTGGCTTGCTTTCTGACATGGCCCCGGGTCTCTGTCGACTCTAAATCTTTATTCTGTCTTCTTCGTAGGTCTGCCTACACTTTCTGTTAACTTCCTATTACACTTTCTTGTGCACACTACTACATGTACCACCCTGGGGCATCCCCTCCCCCTCCGCTATGTCATGGGGTAGTAGCTCATAGATGTTCCCATGTAGTCCTGTTTCAGGGTCTGTGCTGCAGGTCAGGCCAGACTGAGGCTCAACTCAACCTTATTCAGCTCCTGAGAGAACCTCTGAATGTGGGCCTATAAATCCTTTCCTTTCCTTAGGAGTCCTTCCTTCCCCCAGACTTGGCTACCAGGGAATTTGACCTCAGGGTTTGTAAAGTTATTCCACGCGAGATAGGCCCACCCTCTCTTGCTCCCTGCTCTCACATCTGGATGCTGGATTCTGTTCCTGTTCCCCACTGTGATCTGTGGGTTTCCCTTTAAATAAAGAACCCCTTATCATACCCTATTCAGAGCTAGTGTGGGATTACTTCATCTTGCACGCTCCCCTTCATCTAGTGCCCAATGTGGGGTCAAGTACAGTAGAGAATCACCCTGCTGTGGTCCTTAGTGGCCATTGCAACCATACCATGTGCGCGCGCGCGCGCGCACACACACACACACACACACACACACACACGATGTTTAGTGAAAGCCATAAGCTGAGCATGCTCAGTTGTGCTAACATACTACCATACAGTAGCATCCTAGTTTAAGGTCATGGGAGGCGGCTGCCATAGGCCCTCTTGTTCTCTGAAAGCACCCAAGGCCATTGGTGAATAACTCAACATCTTTCCTATACAACATTCTTTTCCTGTGAACTACTTCAGAGGTTCACATTTTGTATTTCTTTACCATTCTCAAGTCCTGTGAGGGGGAAAAGTAATTACATGTTTGGAGCCTATGGGCAGGTTTCTTGCTGAGCTCTGTTTTCCTCCTTAGCTTGTCCAAGGGGATGGAGGATGTCAGCCTCCCACAAAGCTGTGTTAAATGTCAGAGAGGAAACTGGTGCCCCACGGCTTCTGAGCACCGGGGTCTTGACAGTTAGCCAATCAATCTAAGGTTACTTTTAAAGATAGAAGGACGTTAGACTAGGGGATTGTGCATTGTCGTCAGGTCCTGGCACCTTGCTGCTGACAGAGATGCATGATAGCCTTGAGCCTTCTCCATCTGTGGTCTTTTTCCTGCCGTGGACTGACCACGCAGGTGACCCTTTCAGCATTCCTTAGAGAATATTTTCCTCCTCACGGATATATTTCTGAATCCTACTGTCTGATTCAGGATTGTGGAAGACGCAGAGCTTAGCTTTATATACACATGTTTGCTGTCTTCAGCACTACCTACATCTAAAAATAATCTTCCCTGGGCTTGGTATCAGGGAACAGCTATGCATTTCTTTGTGTATTCTTTCGCTCTGTGTGGTCTTAATCAATGTCCTTCCATGCTTTGGGTGTCTCCTGGGAGCTATGACATTTGAGCTCTGGGCTAGACGAGATGGGCCTTTGGGCACTTCTGTTTGGAGGAAGCAGAAGGAGACACCTTGTGCCAAGGTTGAGGGCATTGCCATGAGTCAGCCGCATGCAGGCTTGACTATTATTCACTGACTGGATATCGACTAAGTTGTGTTCATGGAGAACACTAACGTTTCCTGTGTAAAATGAGCAAGCAGTCTTTCTATTTTGAATGTGAAATTAGTTACTTTATGTTAAATATTTTGCCACAAGGAAGAGAATGGTAACTAACACAGTGGAGGAATGTATACATCTATATATTGTACTACTGTTGACTCTACTAACACATTAAATACAATATCCCAAGTCAAGGCTTACTAATCCCAGGTGTATAACAAATAATATTTACCTTTACTTTTTTTTTTAAAGAAACTTAATTTTTTTTTTGAGACAAGGTTTTCCTGTGTAGCATAGTCTTGGCTGTCCTTGAACTCTCTTTGTAGACCAGGCTGGCCTTGAACTCAGTGATCCACCTGCCTCTGCCTCCTCACAAGTGCTGGGATTAAAGATGTATGTTACCATTGCCTGACAATATTTACCTTTTAAAATAGAGTAAGGATGTTTGAAAAAAGTCATAGATATGATTTTTATTTTTGAGACAGGGTTTCTCTGTGTTACAGCCTTGACTGTGCTGGCCTTGAACTCATAGAGATCTACCTGTCTCTGCCTCACAAGTTCTGGGATTAAAGGTGTGCACCACCACCACCCAGAATAGGTATCATTTTTTATGTACCTAAAATTGTACAAAGAATACATATAACTATGCTTATTTGTAGAAGTATATATATTTATCTATAAACATACTTATATATGCATATATTAAAGAAAATTAATCCACTTGGACTGACAATGCTTCCCCCACAAGGAACACAATAGTAACAAAACCCCCGATAACTAGGCATGAAAAATTCCCTTTGGAGTTGTTCATCATGGGAGCCCAGGAGACTTGCCAACAACATAGGCTACTGCTGCTGCCCCAGTTGCCCCTCAGAGTTTGAAGAAGACACCATGCACTTCAGAAACAGGACTCGGAGGGTTTAGCTGGATCTGACTCAAAAGCCTCTTCCCCGAAGATCTGCTAGGTGGAGACGCTGCCAGGGGAGAAGAGTAACCAATAGTCCTGCAAAGCTGTGACACCCATGGACCACAACAATGACCAGCACACACATAGGTGTATTCTCTCTGTTTCAGATAAGGTAAAGACTTGTCCAAACTCGAGCATAGGATGCCACACACAGGAACCAAACGCCAGTCTCTATGGGCCAATCTCTATGCTTCCCAAGCACATTTCTGCCTCTTTAATTCATGCCAGCAGATTGAGGTGCAGAATAAAAAGTGGGATGGAGACAATTTATCTAACCAGGTTAGATAATCACCCTCACAGCCATATCACTGCCCAAGACCAGACTGTGTTCCATTGGTTAGCAACCAACCACGCCTGTTGGTAGACATTTGACATTTGTATTCTTACTTCAGACGTTCGATATGACCTTGGAACTTATTGCTTGTTCATGGCTGATGTGGGCATTTCTGAACAATTAGGCTGTATTAATTTGTTGAAAACAGCAAACTGGGTACAATGAAATCTTTCAACATACATGCCCACCAAAGAAAGAATAAAATAGATAAACCTGACAGACTGACACGATTTGGGGTGTGTGTGCATGTTTGTGTGTGGGTGTGGGTGTGTGTGCATGAGAGAGAGAGAGAGAGAGAGAGAGAGAGATTTCTACCATAGCAGTTTAAAGAGAGACTACCATTTCTGCACCTAAGCACACGAGGCCCGAGCTGTCTTTCCTCAGCTGTTTTTCTAACCTTTCTTCTTTCCGTCTCCCACCTCCTAGACTGGAAAATTCTAGGGAGAAAGGCCAGGGAAGAGAAGTTCCACTGGCGAGGAGGGAACAAGCCTGATGTCACCTCAGTAGGCCACAAAGTGGGTGTCCCACTGGAAGTATGTTCTGGTGTGACAGATGAAGAGAGGAGAAGTTGCTTTAGAATCTTTTGGGTAACTGATTATAAGCAGAAAACAGAAGATGGTATTTTTACATATTACAAATATTGATCAACAGAACGAGCTGTGCCTTCCGATCTAATTTATATTTACTGTCTGTAATTTATTGTTCACAATGCCTTAAATATGACAATCCGGAACCCAGGCCTGGGGAAATGGTTCAATTGTTAAAGTACTTGCTTTGTTGACATGAGGAACTGAGTTTGACTTCCAGAAACTATTGATTTAACAGGAAAAGCAGGCCATGGTGGTAAACCCAGTGTGGGGAGGCAGACACAGGTGGGTCCCTGGGTCTCACAGGCCAGACAGTCTAGCCTGTTCTTGGGTTCTGGGTTACTAAAAGACCTTGGATCATAAAAAGGTGAGTGGTACCCAAGGAACTGAAACTGAGGTTATTTTCTGGCTTTCAAAACCATATACACAAGCTTTGTACTTGAACACACATGTCCCCCTTCACCCACACAGACATGCACTCATGCACATACTCACCCACCCACATCCACACACACTCATACCCACACACCCACCCCTCCATATACATATATGTGTGTATATATATATCCGCAAATGCCTCCCCAGCAACACT
Source organism: Alexandromys fortis (assembly GCF_014885135.2). Lineage (NCBI taxonomy): Eukaryota > Metazoa > Chordata > Mammalia > Rodentia > Cricetidae > Alexandromys > Alexandromys fortis. Next base: position 26,074,642 of record NW_026067924.1, on the reverse strand, counting down.
AAACCTATTCTGAAGTTAAATAATTAGATATATCCCACCCCCACACATGTATATACAACTCTCCACTAGTACTAAACCTATTTTGAAGTTATACAATTTGAAATATTGATAGATGTACACAATTAGAACAAAGGCTGCTACCTGGTAAGTACTATGTAATATAAGCTATTTTTTCAATTAATTCTTACTAAAGAGCAACAAGTTCAAGGAAAGATACTTAACCTCTCTTGATATTATTAAGATGCAAATTAAAACCACAATGAGTTACCACTTCATGGCCAGTAGGCCACCTATGAGAAAACAAAAAAACGTGCATATGAGGCTGTGAAGAAACTGGAGTCCCCCCGCCCCTCCACTGCAGGCAAGTGTATGAAATGGTGTGGTCACTTTGTAAGACAGTCCAGAAATTCTTCAAATTCTATGCATGGTAATATCATGTGACCCACAGCTCCATTCCCAGATATTTATTCATGAGAAACCGCATATTCACAGAAACCTTTCCCATAGTATTGATAGCGTCATTACATGGCTCTAGCTAATAAGTAGAGACAACTTGAAAATCCAGCAATTGATGAATGGATAATTAAATCGAGGACAATCAAAAGAAATAGGAAATGAAATAGATAATATGAATGGAGCTAAAAAATTAGCCTATGTTAAGGAACCCAGTCTCCAGCACCCACGTTCTGTACCTATTTCATTTATATGACACACTCACTCAGTGTAGACGGATCCAGGGCTGGGGAAGAGGTGAGAGTGAGAACTTAATGGGTACAGGGCTTCTTTAGGAGGTGATGAAATAAAGCAAGGGAGAGGTGAAGTGCTATCATTATAAATGTACTATCTACCACTGAGCTGTACACTTTAAATCAGTCAATGGGTATTCTCCACTTTGTTAATTTTCTCACAAAACAAAACCAAACAAGCGGATACAAAAATCCCAATTATTCTTGCAGAAGTCAAGAACAATTACTATTTCAGTTTTTCTTTTTCACATGAAAATACTAGGGTTTAGGTAATTTGTTTCAGATTTTCTGAGTCACTAGAGACAGAGCCAAAGCAAGAATCTAGGCGTTCGGGTTCCAGAATACACACAGCAACCACACATCAACATTCTTTCTGCTATTCCTTCCTTCTAGCCTTTGATTTAGCATGTGACTCTAAAAGCCAAGCCTCATCTCCGAAGGGAGAAGTGTGGCGAAGGAAAAGGATGACCCAATATGTACTTAAGAACAAATGCATTCATGTACAAGGTAGAAGAACAATACCAGCCAGTTGTGCAATACTGTGAAATCACGTCAAATACGCCCGTTGGTGACAGCCGCTGAAAACTGAACAGCGAGTGTGACTGTGGGGCTTTCTCGTTGTCTACTAAAATGACCCAGTGAATCGTGAAGTCCATGAGCTTGAAGTCATCTGGCTCTTGGTAAACCACAGGAATTATGAAGGGATACAGTGTGTCCTCCTTATATGATAGCGCCATTCTTAGGAGAATAATTACTTTAGTTAGCATATGTAACAGTGAGCCTCAAACTCTTCTGAAGCAATACACAAGGTATTCTGCAAGGCAAGTTCAAGTCCTGTAGCTGGGGTAAATAAGAAAGCTAAGATTTCACAAGGGTAGTGTCGGAGCATGGGTGAAGCCTCATGGAACACTGGATAAACTCTCTGTTGTCTGACATGTTCGTTGTTTTAACCTTCGCTAATAGCCAAACTAGAAACCCTGGCTGGGTCTCCATTCATTAATATTGTCCAGTTGCCTTCCAGGTCTCTGCATGAACCACCTGGGACAGGAGATCTGCACTTTGAATAATAGTAGATGTTACCCCTAAAAGAGCCTTGGAGATTGCTAAGTAATAAGAATGATTTAAAAATGTTTTCAATGAAAACAAAGGATACATCCTAGTCAAGTGGCCACAGGTGCTGTTCTAGGTTGCTTTCTGGTGCTGCCGATAAATATGGATCAAAAGCAGCTTGCGGAGGAAAGGGTTTACTTGACGTCTGATCACAGACCACCATTGAGAGAATTCAGGGTAGGAGATCAAGGCAGGAACTGAAGCAGAGGCTGTGGATGAGGGCTGATTACTGGCCTGCTTAGCCTACTTTTTTTTAATAACTAATTTATTTTATATCCAGACCGTAGTTTCCTCTCCCACCTCCTCCCATTCTCTCCCCGCATCTCCCCTCACCCCCAATCCACTCCTTCTTTGTTTCTGTTCAGAAAGGGGCATCAGCCTGATTTTTTTGTACACCTCAGGGCCGCCCTCTCAGGCATGGCACTCTGTGCATTGGGCTGGATCCCCCCACAGCAACAATTAATCAAGAAAGTGTTTTCCACACTTGCTTGCAGGCCAGTCTCAGGGAGGCAGCTCCTTAACCGAGCCTCTCTCTTCCCAGTTGACTTTTGATTTGTGTTAATGAAAATTAACCAACACAGGTGTTTTGGGGTTTATTAGACAGATTTGAGAATAATATTCTATTTTTATTTTTTCTTATTTTATACGCAAACACACATGATCATTTTATACTTTTCATTCCTTTAAAGTAACCTTTATTTTTAGGGAACAGATACTGCACCTATTTGTTGGATATATCTGAGAGATTTAGGTTCAAAATTTAGTCTCAGGACCTGTATTAACAAAATGCTGCCATGGATTAATCCCAGAACTGGAAAGGTAGAGACAGATCCCAGGGGTTCATGGGCCAGGCAGCTTAGCCTGCTTTGCCGTTTCTAGGCCAGGGAGAGCTACATCTCATAAAAAGGGGGAGGAATCTGAGAAATGAGAGACAAAATCTCTCTTTCTCTCTCTGTCTTTCTCTCTCTGTCTCCCTCCCCTTCTCTCTGTCTGTCTGTCTGTCTGTCTCTCTCTCTCTCTCTTACACACATACACACATGCATGCATGTTCCTGTTCTCTCTGTCTCTCTCTTTCTCTTCTCTCTCTCTCTCCCCTCCCTCCCCCATCTCTCTCTCTCGTACACACACATACACACATGCATGTTCCTGTTCTTTCTCTCTCATGTTTTTACCATGCTCTTTCTTTACGTGGTGTGTTGAGACATCACCATCTTCCTTATTAGTCCTGGTACACGTGACTGAAAGCCATTTGTTCATGTTGTTGTTGTTGTTTTTGCATTAGCAACTCCAGAGTTGCTACACCCCTTGGCTTCTGCCTGAATTTCAAGTCCCATCATCAGTCTCCTGTAAGATCACTGAAGATTTGGAGACTTACAAATGCTACCTGTTCGTTTGGGAAAGTCACTCCAGTCAAAGTTCTGTGGTAAAGAGTCCAAGCTGGTTCTTTCAGTTTCTAATTCTTGCCAGACTGGTTCCTGCGAATGTGCTGAAGAGGAGGTGTTTACTGGGGGAAGGGGCACTGGGGAGAAGTTTCTGCTGAGATGATTCTTATCAAACTTCTTTACAAACTGTCAGCCCCTCTGAGGAGCTTCACCATGGCTGGCTCTCTCTCCTTCCTTCCCCATGTCCCCTCCATCTCTCTCTCTTTACTGGTTTAATTCCATACAGGTTTACTAAGATCTAGTTATGCCCTAGGTACAGTGTTGGGCTCTTTGACAACTCCCTTTGCATTTCCAAGCATATAGCCCTCTATGACTTCTCAGTGGTCTGCAGTCAGGGATTGTGTACCATGTATACCACACAGCTAAGGGATCTTGGTTTCCACAGCTCCTTCTCATTCATGGTTGCACAAACAAGCTAGTACAATTGGTGGGCAAAGACACAGGTGGGGACACAGTGACAAGGACAGGTAGGACCAGGCCCAGTTGAGTAAGGGATGAAGGGACAAGGAGATGAAGAACAGCAGACCATAAAAGGGATGAGTTTGAGCAGACTAGGATTTTGAGTGGCTTATGATACTGAAAACCAGCTGTAATGTTTTTCTTTTTCTGAGAAACTGCCCTAACCTGCTGAAGTCTTTAGGGGGAAATGTACATCTTCCTGGCGCCCATCCCTGAATGGGATATCTTAACACACCCCTTCCCTCAAGGCTTGGTCATCTATGTGAAAGAGGAGGTAGAGGATTTAAGGGCCAGAGGCAGTGATAACTCCAAGGAAAAAGCATCTTCCAGATACAAAAGGATGGTGAAGTCACAGAGGCTGTGACAACTTATATGAGAATTGCTCGGATTCAAACCAGACAAAATCCCAGCAAGGAGAAGAAGAAGCAGACATTAAGTTCCACCCTTAACCAAGAAGCTGTTTACAGTTGATTCTTACTGGGAGAGAGAAAAGCAGTTTTCTCCACCAATGGGTATATCAACCATACTTAAGGGCAAGCCTTGCTCAGGAATTGTTAGTCAACACAAAGGAGACTCCATGCTTGTTTTGTCTTGTCCTTCCCTTCTTTCCTTCCTTCCTTCCTTCCTTCCTTCCTTCCTTCCTTCCTTCCTTCCTTCCTCCCTCCCTCCCTCCCTCCTCCTCCTTCTTCCTCTCTCTCTCTCTCTCTCTCTCTCTCTCTCTCTCTCTCTCTCTCTCTCTCCTTTGAGATAGATTTCTCTGTGTAACAGTCTTGGTTGTCCTAGAAGTTGCTTTGTAGACCAGGTTGGTCTCTAACTCACAGAGATCTGTCTGCCTCTGCCTCTCTTCCTCCTTCTCCCCTCCCTCCCTCCCTCCCCTCCTCCTCTCTCTTCTCTCTCTCTCTCTTTTTTTTGTTTAAGAAAAAGAGCAAGGGAGAGAAAGCTTCCAGCAGTGACTTCAAAACTGGAGGGCCGGAACCGGACGCGCACGGCGGCAGCGGTGGCCGGAACCGGACGCACACGGCGGGCGACGTAGCTGGCGCAGCGGCCGGGACCGGCGGGTACTGACACAGTGGCAGACAACGCAGGCGACAGGGACCAGGGCAACACCAAGAGCAGATCGCCCCAGGACAATTAAATCAAAGAGGTAGGCCTTTGGTTGGCGAGGTCCCGGGCAAACAGGGAACCTGGTTCTTTTCCTGAAGACCCGTCTGAGGGGTGAGAGGGATCTTGGCCCCTGGCAGGAGCCAGGAAACAGAACGAGGGAATTTTGCAAGAGGAGCCTCTGGCCAGCAGGGAAACCTGATCTGGTTTTAAAAGACCAATTAGAGATCGTCAATAGGAGGAGATGGGC
>NW_026067924.1:26057687-26064047 GCF_014885135.2 Alexandromys fortis | reverse complement strand
TATATATACATATCAACCAAACAGACAGACAAACAAACCAAAACAAGATTGCCTGGGCATGGTGACTCACACCTTTAATACCATCACTCAGGAGACACAGGCAGAGGGAGGTAGACCTCTGTGAGTACAAAGTCAGTCTGGTCTATATGGTGAGTTTCAGGTTAGAGTGTAATACATAGAGAAATGCTGTCTTAAGAAATGAAATCCAAACCAAACCAAACCAAACCAAAACCAACCAACCACCACCACCAACAACAAAAAACCCAGGGTAGATGGCACTTAAAGAAGTAAACCCTGGGTTGTTATATGGCTCTATATGCATATGCACACATGTACACAGGTTATCCCCCTACAAGTAACATATAATATGCATGTGTACACAAACACATATGTGTATATACACACTAATTTATTAGTAAACTCGTTAGAGTTTACTAGGTTCAAAGTATATATTGCTACGTCAAACTAAAATGAATATGTCTCTTGTCTACATGTAGTGAACGAAGTTCTTTTCTATTTGAGGGGGTATCCCAATCCTTGACAATTTAATGAAAATCTGTATGAAATTGGGTCATGTAATGTCTGATTCATTTCAAAATGGTGCTGTTAATCAAAAATGTTCAACTTTAAGCATGAAAATTCCTGTGATATTTTGCTCCTCGTATGCTAAGAAATAATTTTGTGGCTGCTGGCTGACTACTGGTTATTTTGAGCTCCACAAAGTGCTTATTGGAAGACAAGGATTTGTTCCAGGGACACTCACCATTTACGTAAAGGCAGAGATTACCAAAGTCACCGCCAGAAAGGTTAGACAAGCTGAGGGTCATCTGAAACCCTCGATGCATCTAGATCAATAAAACGGTTTTCAGTTGGCAAAGTCAGGAGGGGAGGGTGTTTTTAGAGGCAACGGCGTGAGGAGGCTGCTGCCTCACTGTGGATGCTGTGGATGAAGTGACATCTGATCTACTGGGATGCCTGACAAAGAGGAGGAAATGGCTTTCACTTTTGAATAAGAAGCAGTACAATTTGTAAAATGAAGCAATTAACTTCCGAATGTATTCTACTTAGCTGAGCTCGTATGAATCATTCAGTATTAAGCGTTAAAAGAATGAAGGAGGGGTTGGGGAGATGGTTCAGTGGAAAGAGCAGTTGCTGAAAAAGCAGGAGGACCCAAGTTCAGATCCCCAGCACCCTCATAAGAAGTTTGGTATAGCTGTGCATATTTGCAATCCCAGCACCAGAAGGAGGAGATAGGAGAAAAATAGGCCTTCCTATCTAGACAATCGTTAAGTCCCAAGATCAGTGAGAAACTTTAAGATGGAGAGTGATAGAGTTGAACCCCACATATGCTTTCGCTCACACACATGTGCATATACATTCCCCACCCCACTAAAAACAACTAAAGAAATCTTATTTGTTCTTGCAGTTAAGTATTCAGTATTTTTACACAGTAAAATACTTCTGAAATTCAAGATAAGCACAGAGATTTAGAATGAATAGGTTAGTTAAGTATGTTTCTTTCCTGGCTATTTTAATGGTAGAGAGCCCATGATCACAAATCCTTATTCGGGAAAGTCAAGGCAACAGAGATTTAGAATGAGTCATGCTTTGGACTTTCCTATTTTGAGCCCAGGTCTCTGTAAGTCATACCTTTTGTAAATTACCTACGGGTTAAATAGAGCCCAGAAACCATGAACACCTTATTACTAGTCTTATTCTTTTTAAATAAAAAAACTTTGCCCAGGAGAAGCTTTGTCTAAGGGCAAAGAACAAATTCAGCCTTTAGTTCAATGCAACTGTGGCCTCAGTTTCCTTTGCCCTCGGCATGGGGACATGCTCCCATGGCAGATGGTGTTGAATGCTTTCAAACCACAGACATACCAGAATTGTTTAACAAGAGAACAGATGACTCTCACAAACAAAAGTCTTCAAATAAAACAACTATTCTTCATTTTTGCATGTTTGGACCAGTAGGTTATGACCAAGAATTTTCTGGCTGTTATCAACAAAGAGATTCAGACATAGAAGAAAGCAGGTTCTCAAGGGGAGCCAGGAAAGAACTCACTTAAGCCTGTGTAAATCACCGGATCCTCAGTTCACACACAGCGCGAGTTTTGAATGATCAATCGAGAGGTCGTTAGGGGCCAACTCTGCCTAGTGCTATGGTGAAGTCGAAGAGAAATAAAAAGCCTGGGGCTTGGCCTTGCAGTAGCTTGCTACTGATTGGAAGCAATTGTTGAATCACAAAGGACACAGTATACGAGAGTATTAATGAAGGTAGCACAGATTCCAGAAGCACATTGTTGCTGGGATGTTGAAAACGTATAGATCTGTCCTATTTACTTGAAGGTTTGATAGCTATTATCAGTGCATTGCTGACCTAAAGTTTCAATCAATTTCTATAGCTTTGCGAGGATTTGAGCATCTGTGGGAGAGATTAAGATGGGAAAGTATCTTTCTAGACTTATGAAATAGCCTACCTATGAATTCCCATGGCTTCACTTTGAGGAATCTATCCAGTCTTATGTAAAGGAGAGAAAAAGCAAAAGTCATTGAGTTAATTTGGAGGTTATCTTTGAAGCTTGTCATTATCTTGGCTCCTTTGATAAAAATCGGAGACCAATGGGAAGTGAGTGATTTTCTATTTGATCATTTTACTCAGGTGCAGGTGAGAAACTTCGTGGTACATATTGGGTTGACAGAGGCTCTCTGTTTTACCTTCTCAATATTTACTAGCAAGTCTGATGGGCTTGTAGAGGGTGGCTCCAGCCACACAACACAGTTCTGGAATCACCCATAAGGAAGGCCTTTTGAAGGGTATTCTGTAATACCCCTCAAAAAGATTGAAAGAGTTTAAACTTTCTTTGATTTTTATAAATTAAAAAGTGAAGAGGTCGAATAATCATAATATTATTAACAATAGTGGTAATGATGATCAAGCAGCACGTTCACTCTCTACAGTCTGAGCAGCCAGCACGTTGAAAATGAACAGTTTCCCTGCTATTCCTAGTTTCATGAAGAAGATGGACAAAAATCTAAATGCTAAGCAAGTAAGAAAGCAAACTCTCCTTTCTTTTTCCCAGGTCTTTCTTCTAAGACGTGGTGCTCTATTGGAAGACAGGGATTGAAACTAAGGCCAACCGAGTCAGCTCAAATATTGTATAAAAGCAGTTTTAAATAAATAAAATTTAAAAAGAAAGAAAGAAGAATAGATCAACAATATCTATATCACACATATAAACAAGTCCTGTTCTGCAAACACATAATACACACATACACCACATATGTCAGGCATACATATACCACATAAAGTACAGATACATATGCACACACATGTATACACATAGGGACACACAGAAATACCCCTACACCTGCATACACACAGAGAGACTACACATAGGCACACACACACATACATATACACACAGTTTTGAATTAAACAGAATTCAGAAAAGCACTTCCTTCATTCCCCCACATTTCAAATTTTAAAATGGTTAAGTCCCAAAGAAAATGTAACCCTTTATTATATTGGAACTCATAATATACTGAAAAGAAACATAACAATGGTATATAGCATTTAACAACGAACATAGTTACTACCTAAAGTAAAAATTTTCTATATGCTTTCCAGCAAGTTTAGTGTCAGTGGGGTAGGGGCGAATCCACTGGAGCTGTGTCTCACAGACTAGCAAACTAAGTAAGGCACAGCAAAGTTGAACAGGAAGATGCTCTCTCAGTCAGTCCTCTCAGATTCCATCGGACATGTGATCACCTGTGCGGTTTGGTTACATGTGGACTAAGGAGGCCTAGGAGATGGCTCAGTGAGCGAGGTGCTTGCTAAGCAAGCATAAGCATCTAAGTTTGGTCTTCAGAATTCTCATAAAGACCTCCTGCATGGCAGCCAATGCTTACAATCTCAGTGCTGGGGACGTGGAGACCGGAGGATTCCAAATGACATGCTTCAAGCCAATGAGAATCCCAGTCTTAAAAAAATTCAGATGGTATGATAGTACCTGAAAAAGACGTGCAAGACTGGACACGGGCACTCCCAATCACTCTCCCCACCCCTCATGCGCACACCCAAGTGCAACCACACACAACAAACAAAACAAATCATCGAGACCGCAGACTCTGATTGAGTCTACTTGGGGTAGCTTTTGAGACTTTTCATTCTAGAACCATCTGAGGTCTACCATTGCTGTTGGTGACTTTGAGAATGTACAGAATCATAGGAAAGTCATTAATTTAGGAGAAAACCTTTCATTTAGAATCTCAGTTTTATATATCAGCGCTGGGAAACTGCCACTCTTCCCCAGAGAGCTTCATAAAAAGAAGCGAAGAGCCAGCAGGCAAACAGATGGCGGCAACGCTTTCTATACCTGAGGCCTTGAGGCCACTGCTGGGAACAGCATGTGCCACCATAACTACAGTACAATGACCCTGGGTCTCTTAGAAAGTGTCAAGTGGTGCTATTTATGTCCTATTTGAACAGGGCCATGAATGTATCTCAAGAAAGTTTTAATCGAACACGGGGAAGTTGGATTCTTAAAAGACCACATTTCCATTAGTGAGACAGTCGCACTGTGTGGAACAGCTTCCCCTAGAGGGGTCGGAGCCCGACACCTTTCTTTCTAGGGGTTCGTCTATCCTGACGTGTAACATTGGGAAGTACGGCAAAGCCCTGCAGCAGTGGATGGGGTTAATATAAAGACACAGCTGGTTCACGTGCAGAGAATAAGGGGCCGAAGGGTGCGCTTAGCTTTAAATGGGTGTGGATAGGATTCTGCCAGTGGGCAAGGGGCGGGGCATAAAGATGGAAAGAGTAAAAGGTTGAGGAGGACAGTTGGGATATAGTATCTCCTGGTAACAACGTGGCCAGTACGCTCATAAATGCAACACCGGTACCTGTACAAGACTGGGCTCATCAACTTGTCGTAGAAGGAGAAAGGGCTTAAGAGGCCCTACCCTTCCCTGACCCCCATGGTGGTGGGGGTAACAGACATTATTTTATTCAGATGTAATCACTGGTAAGTTGCCCATGCTTCACTAAATAACCTTCCACCCATGCTCATGTAGGCAACTCTATTTAAATTCGGTGGGGGATCTTTCTGTTTCTCTCTGTCTCTGTCTCTCCCACAAACAAGCATGCATGCATAAACACACACACACACACACACACACACACACACACACACACACGCACACGCACGCACGCACTCTGAAATTAAGAAGGGTGCTCTTGAGGGGAAGAAGAAAGGCTTCAGTGAGGTGGATGATAGAGGGTAATGGAGGTAAGGAAGATAGAAATTCACTATGTGCATGTATGAAATTATCAGGGAGTAAAAAAATAAACAATAAAAAAAGCCCTGCTATGCCTTGCATCTTAGTGTCCGCCAAAGGCTCATGTGTTAAAGACTTAGTTGTGAAACTGAGCTATGACAGGCTATGGGACGGGGGGGGGGGGCGGGGGGAGTGGAACCTTGTGGGAAGTCTTCAGGACAGAGGGGACGCTTCTCTGCTTTTTTGTTTTCTTTCCTTTGAGTGTATCTTGCTTGACTACAATCCATCAAGACATGCTACAGGATGAGGGTCACCAGGTCATAGAGAAAACCAGCAAAACCAAGCAAACGTTTGCTCTTAAGATTACTGCAGATGCCAGGTGTGGCTGCTCATGCCTGAGACTCCAGCACTTAGAATTCAGAGGCAGGAGTGTGGTAGCTAAATCTGGAGCCAACTCATTCACTAATGAGTTACAGGCCAGGAAGAGCTACAGAGAAAAACCCTGCCTTGCCCCTGTGTCTTGAGGAAAGATTATTTCAGGTGCTTGCTTCAGTGGTGGAAACTGACTGTCATAAACACTTTAATTTATAATAACTTAACAATAACAGAATTCTTCTTGATTAACAAGATAGATTTTTTTTTCAACTTATCAAAGAAAGAAGTTAATTTGGGGTTTGCTCAAAGTTCCATAGGGATAAAGTTCTTTTTTTTAAATTGATTTTATTGAGCTATACATTTTTCTCTGCTCCCCTCCCTTCCTCTCCCCTTCCCCCTTCAACCCTCCCACAAGGTCCCCATGCTCTCAATTTACTCAGGAGATCTTGTCCTTTTCTACTTCCCATGTAGATTAGATCCATGTCTCTCTTAGGATCCTCATTGTTGTCTATGTTCTCTGGGATTGTGATATGTAGGCTGGTTTTCTTTGCTTTATGTCTAAAAACCACTTACGAGTGAGTACATATGATAATTGTCTTTCTGGGTCTAGGTTACCTCACTCAATATAACGTTTTCTAGCTCCATCCATTTACCTGGAAATTTCAAGATGTTATTGTTTTTTTTTTTTTTTTTTTTTTTTTTTTT